>NC_087062.1:88128550-88214985 GCF_963678635.1 Symsagittifera roscoffensis
AAAGGCAGTTTTGGCGCCAATAGATACCAATATTAGGAAAATTGCAGGTTTTTGGTCTCGCACTAAGATAAAACGCAATTTTTCTCTCGCGCGCCAAAAAATGCAGTTTTTTTAAAAACTTTTTCCTATCTTTTTGGATCTTGGGTCACGATTTGATTTACTCCATTTTGTTGGCAGAAAACTGCGTCATTCACTGACACAAAGTATAATATATACTTCGACCACTTCAAATCATCTGAGAGCAGAGAAAAAAATGCAAGGAAAGTGAAGGTGTTTTACTCAATATTAAAAGATCGACTGGAGTACTCTTGGAGGGCGAATTCTTCCGCGATTTGCATGCCTTCAAAATCCCCTTGCATTTCCATTTGGCTTTAGTCTGAAGCCTTTTTCAAAATCAGCTCCCTCGCTTTAATCAAGCAGTTTTGCGGCATCAAGAATTGACATCCCCCTCCTCAAAGAGGCTATGCTGGATTTTTCAAGAAAATTTTTGTTTGGATTACAATTACATAGCGCTGCCTGAAAAAAAAACTCGATTTGATTCGCTGGAAGCTCAATAATTTTGATTCGCTGAAAGTTCAACCATTTTAGCATCCTCTCCGATGAACCCTATTGAATAAGCGCGAATGTCATCTTGGTCCAAAAGGTCCGTTCACTTTTGCTGGCCGATTACCAAAAACTTTGAAAGAAGCAACCGATATACAAGCATTTGAAATCATTTTTCTTTTTCAATAAACGCCTCGACACGGAAAATGTATCCGGCTAAATTATCCACAACTATTTCTGGCAGGTGCTAAGGCGAAGTGAGGTAATATGCGCGCCTAAAGATAGGTATCTCTTTGAGAATATCGAAAGTAATTGCGTGGAGCTTTCTTCAAATCAATTTGGAGCGGTGTTACGGAAGTTAAAAATCAATGATCAACCCTATCGCCTTTGTAAAATTTTGCAAAGATTGAATTTTTAGTGTTTTGGTGATTTTAGTGCTTATAAATCAATTTTTTTTTCTGGGAAACCTAAATCCGTGTCCATTTTGTGTCACTCCGCTAGTAGCGATATTTTTTCATTCCTAAATTTTTCAGTCTTTTTTAAATAATCCAGTTTCTTTTGATTAAAGAGTTGCTACACTTGAATTTTCCAGTATTTTCAAAAATCTTTTCAGTGGCAATGACAAAGCATTTTGTGTTGATTTGCTTTTCCTTTTCAAATGCATCCTAATCTTTTGTTATGCTGACTTACTTAATCTTCTTTCCTGTCGCATTCACAAAACACAGCAGAGCACGACCAATTTTTCAATGGTTTTTCAAGCCAACCCAGCCATAACCAGCAGAGAACCTTTGTTACGTTCACTTCCATCAATTACTTTTATTCCATTCCTAGTTAAATTTTGTGATGGAAAAACTATTGAGTAGTCCCGGCCAAATTGAACATACCCATTCGAAGATCACAGTCCCTTTTTATTCAAATTTTTCACCCAAAAATTAGTTCTCAAAAACAGGTCTTTTTTCTTTTGACGTCAAAAACTTCCTTGTTTTATATATAATTTGATTAGTCAATTATACATTCATTCTATGCAGGGTATATTTTTGATTGTTTCTTTTTTCTTGACGAGTGGGATGTTGGAAGGGTTTTCGCTTTTAAAAAATTAGTGTGGATGCCATTTTAGGTCGGCCAAAACTACCACCTGACTTTCGTTCCGATCACCGAAGGTACGCGTATTTTTGTATTTGAGTGAGTTTTTTCAAAAAAATAGGCTCTTTTTCCTTCCCCCACAAGCAAAGATTTATAGGTAAAAATTTCGTTCACTTTGCTCGAGTGTTATTAAAATTGACATACGGACTAATTAGGCTATGATACACATATTTGATCTTCATAATTAACCTTGTAAAACCACTCGTTACACCATAAATTCACGTTCGTGTGAGATGGGGGGAAAAGGAAAAAAGGTGAAAATTTAGGCACAGTAGTCTCATTGCTGTGATAGACTGACTGATTGATCAGAGGGTTTTTTTCCAGTTTCCCACTCCCTCATAAAATTACAAAGCACAGATGTTCAAAAATTGTTCACAGGGCAATTCGCATGTAAGAATTCTTGTAGCAATTTTTTCACCTTTTAATTCAGTTTATAACATTAAAAGTCATTTTAAACAGACTTTCACAAAATGAGTGTCAGAAAAAATTGAAGGAGAAGGGGAACTGGAAAAAAATCGAACACGGAATCGAAATGGTAAACGGTGGGACTATTATTGACCCCAATGTTGATACCCATCTTTTGAATTCTCAAAATGACAAACTCTAATCATCATTTTCCAAAACCAAACTCCAATCGCCAAACCTGAAAACAAAAGATTTTTTTTAGCATTTGAGTCCATCTCATGAAATTGAAAAAAAAAAAACTTGAAGAAAACTATCAAGGATACAATACTGCTACTTGCATTGAATATTTTGCCTCATGACGTTGAGCTTGGTCGATCAATATTTCATGACTTCAGAGCTTTAATTCCCAACTTAGTCTGGCTGAGTCAAACTATACGTAGAATTTTGTTCTGGGTCCAGTCTAGTTTGCTTATTTCTACTTTTTTGCAGTACCAGAAAGCCGTTTCACAAAGTTGACTGTATATATGAATTGTATAGGTTGATATGTGTTGGTAGTCTAAATCGTTTTTGAATTGATATCTATTTGATTAATAAATTACATTTTTTTCCTCGTACAATACGACGCTTGAAAGACAGTTTGATGTCAAAAAAGATTGTCAAGTTTTTTACATTGTTTTTGTTTTTAAATGTATAATTTTGAAGTTTCAGGCCGCAATAAGGGTTATTGGTGGAAAATTGATTAGTTTTTTTTCTTATACGGTTTTCTTGGCAAATCCAGTTGAAACGTTTATTCAAAGTTTTGAAATGGTTTTGACCTATCCTAAAAAACTTGTATTGTCAACAAACATAATCAGTTTTGAAATTACGGTTATGTTTGCGAGAATGCTTACACAAATAAGAAAAATACTCAGCTCCCAAAAGGCTCTTGTGGTACACCGTAATCAATTTGCTTAACAGTTGTTTGCCTGGATTGGGTAAAAACAGACTACTTTCTGGTTGAGGGTGTGATATGCGTTGCGATATCAATTGAAAACAAGGGTAATTCAGTACTGTATTCTGTATATTGAATTTAGTTTTTCTTTTCTTTGAGTTGTTATTGGTTACTGAGAACTAGATCAGTGCTGAACAACTCTGATCTCTCACTTGGTCTCAATGTCATAACACACTGTGACCTTGAGTATACCATGAAATTAATAACTAAGCACCGTACGTTGGTAGTACATACATAATCAATTACTGCTATTGCAGTAGCGGTATGACACACCCCCCTCGGTAAAAATAAATTATACAACATAAGTAGGATAATTTATCTTAAAAAGAGTTTACTGTACTCAGTTTACAAGAAAGTTGTTGGGTTACTGAAGGTTTAGTTCACAGTTTTCTTCAATTTTCTTCCAGCTCTATTTCCCAACTTGGATTCCAGTCCACTCCTTCATCTAGCGTAGCATACCCAAATTTTCGCATGAATAAGTGTCGTTCGAGCCGTCTTAATTTTGATTCCACAGGTCTATCACTTCGTTCCTTGAAGTCTTTTAGTTGTTTACGATATTCCTGAAGTGCTGTTTTGAGGAGTGCTCCACCTGTCAGATTCTCTGAGATCTCTTTAATTGAGTGCTTTATTGGTTCACCAAAGCGTTTCGGTTCCTTGTTCTTCGTTTGCCTGGAGCTTCGTCTGACACTCGACTCCTCCGCACTCGACTCGTCCGAGAATACTTGTGGTGGTTCAAATATCGTATCTTTCTCCGAAATTTGTTGTGGGTTTCCTCTAATATCGTCCGCAACTCTCTGAACTCCACGTTTTACTAACTGGTCTGCAAATTTTTCCCAATCGGAAAGTGCCAAATTTTGGTTCTGGAATGTATCTAGTATGTCCTCTGGAGGTGTCTGGGAATCAATACATTTCAATTTTGTCCGCTGTTTTGATTTAGGCGTAGAACTTGTCTGAGTTTTATGACCTAACTTCCCCGACTTTGAAGTTGATTGCTCCTGTTCCGGATCGGCTGCCGTCGCAGCTTGGCCTGTCCCATTTTGTTGGTTGTTTTGGTTCTCCTTTTCTTAAGCTTTCTTCTCCGTCTTCTTTTTCTCGCTCTCCTCTGCAGTTGAACTTGGACCCGCCAAATTTGGTTTTGCTCTCTTGATCGCTAAGTTCAGACCTCCTCCTGCTTCCGTGTCTTTTGAAGTCTCTACTGTTAGGCTCTGTTGGAATCGGTCTATGGGGTTCATCGCATCCGCTATCTCCATGTCTCGTTGCAATTCTTCATCGGAACCTATATCCTCGTGTAATTCAGGGGAAGTGATCCTTTGAAACTTTTTCGTAGGTTCTGCCGATGGGCTCTTACTCGCACTCCGCTGACTTTCTTGTGTTAAAACTGTTCTCGATTGTGCAATATCCAACTTCCGATAGATAGATCCTGTAGACGTCTTGATAGTTGAGTCTGTTTCGGAAGCGATTTTTCCCTTTAATTGTTTTGTGAGTGCCTGTCCACTTTTTCTTAATGGGTCCTTTCTGAGTATTGTCTTAGGCGGAGATTTACTTTGATCTTCTACTTTGTCCTCAAAAAATCCTTTCTCCCATGAATATATCATCTCTTTTCGTAGGTCAGGATTTAGTAGTCCGGTCTCGTCCACTAATCATCTGATATCATTTTTAGCCGCATCTCTTCTCTCGTGGTTCCAGCGGGCGTTCGCCTCCAGCAGTTCCTTTAGGGATTTAGCCCTCTCTCTATCCCTGTCCGAGGTTACTTGCTGCGTATGCAGTGGGCTTGTATCTCTGCTGAGTTGTCCTTTTCGTACTATTTTGAGGTTTTCTCTTGATTGGTCGATTCTGCGTTTCAATTGAGATGCCGTCAATGCTGAACGTTCCAAGTGTTGTTTGTCTAAATAATCAGAATTGGTTAAAAACCTATCCCTCACAATTTTAAATTCCGTTTTAGGTAGTCTGCCAAAATGCGCTTGAAATGGGGATACTTGTATGGTTTTCTGCTTGTTCCACCGCAAATCTCGCATTATGATACTAAGACACAATTTTATCGATTTATTATTTTCTTCGAGCAACATAACCCCCAATCTTCTTTTTATAGTTTGAATTGTACGTTCTACCAAACCACAGCCTCGGTGGTCCCCCACCGGACAGATTTTTTGTTCGATATTGAGTTCCGAACAAAACTTTTGTAGAGTTTTCCCCTTAAAGCCTGAAAATTGATCAGAGCGAATCGATTCCGGAATCCCATGTGTGTCGATGTACGATCTCAAGAATTTTACCGTGCACTTCCCGCTTGTAGATTTCGTAACTCTCACGGATGGAAATTTTGAGAATCTATCTATAAATACTAGGAGGTAGATTTGTTTTCCTTTTTGATTTTCTATAGGCCCCGAGTAATCTTATTGTACTTCCTGTCCCGGCTGCGTGAGCAGTGCCAGTGGTTTTGACGCGTTTTTTGAAAGAAGAATTTTTACCTTTTTACCATATCTGGTGCAACTACGGCACTCTTCCGCTAGATTCACAATGTCCTTGTTCATATGTGGCCACCACAGGTATTGTGATACTCCTAACATAGCCTTTTGGCCTGGATGTCCTCGATGTATCCTCTTTAGAACGGCTTGTCTTAGCTGGACTGGGACCGCTAAACGATTGTTCACCAAAATGCAGTCGTCCTGCACTGCCATCTGTGACCACAACGGGTTCGTATATGGTCGCATTAGTTCGAAGCCTTGTTTGTCCCCCCTTTCTATCACTCGTCTAAGGCGGTCCATCCAAGTGTCTTCGGTTGTTAATTCGGCCAACAGACTTTTGTCGAACAGTTTTGCTAAATTGTCCAGGGTCTCCTCTTGTTGCTGCTTCGGCAGTTTTATTTTTCCCAACGTCTTCGGTGGTTCGATTGCACACACTTCTTCTTCACTCTCAGCCTCTTCTGTAGGGTAGGGTGTCAAGTCCATCTCGATTACCTGCACCTCACTTAGCTTTCTTTCCGCCGATGCGGTTGGTTTGGTTATCGCTGAACTTTGTCCATTTTCTGGGCTGTCCTTGATCTCCTCTGTGTTTGCCACCAATTCTCTATTGGTATTTCTCGGTATGTTGCCTTCTCCTCCGATTAGTTGCCAGAATGAAAGTAGTCTCTGATCTGCTTCGCTTTGTTGATCTGGTTCGAGCTGCCATTTCACTCGTAATGCCTGTCGGGTTTCACTGTCGGAGCTATCTCTATTTTTCCGGCCATCTCTAATGATTTTTCTTGTTCGCTGTACTGTTTCTGTGATCTCCTCCTCTTCCGAAAGTTCGTTTGCATTTGACATTGAGCGGTTTCACTTTGGATCCAGTAGACTCTCTTCCCGTTCGTCGTTTCGCCAGTCCTGTGGTGTATCCGACCACCAATCGTACGATCTTTTTCCTGATATCTCGTTCCTTGAGTCCGTTTTTTTTCTTCTGATTTTTCGATACTGATCTTTCTGCAATTTTCAATTTATTTGAGCACGACTGTTTGTTGAGTTGAGTTGACAAAAAAGTGATCGGTTTATGTTGAACTGCTGTGTTTAGCTGTTTTTGCAGTCGTGGAAACTGTTTTCTCTCGTTCCGGTCGAGCTTTGTTTGTTTTTGACCGTTTTGGTTGCTATAGCAACCATTACTTGATGACTGTTTCTTTGCATTCTTTCTAGAACATTCTAGAACGTTTTCGTTCCGGTCGACCGACTTAGTTTCTTTCCGCCTACAGTTCATGCAGTCTAATGCTTCATGAAAGGAGTTTATTGTCGCCACTACAAACTTTTCGTCTAATTCTGATTCGGGCCAAGAATCATTGAAGGGATCACGCGATAAATAATCAACTATGCCCATGTCCCTCCCCGGAATGTGAACTATTTTGAACTGATATGGCAATAACTGGTCAACCCACCGGGTCAAACGAGATTGGTAGGTCTTATTCGACTTGTTACCATCTAGCGCTGATGTAAGCGCTTTATGATCTGTTGCAATGATAAATGGTTTTGCCAAGAGGTAGTGTTTATATCTGTCTACTGCCCAAACAACTGCCAGGAACTCCAGTTCATTTGTTGAATATTTTTTTTCTTGGGCATTCAGATATCGGGATGCGAATGAAATTGGAACCCACAGACCTTCATCATTTTGTTGTTCCAATGTAGCCCCTAGCCCATCATGGCTCGCGTCACATTTAACTCGTGTCTCTCGGTAAGCATCATAATTATATACTTTTGTAATATTTGCAACAGCCTCTTTTATAGCATTAAATACTACCGTGTGTTCATCCCCCCACTCAAACTTTTTTACCGGGAGTTTCATGTTTTTTAAATTTTTCTTTTGATTCTTTTCTTTAAGAAGTGGTCTCAATTTCTCAGTCAGACTTGCTGCGTTAGTCATAAATTTAGCTAAGTGATTTATACTTCCCAGAAATGACCTTAACTGCTTAAGCGATTTCGGCGGGTTCAGATTTATAACCGCTTTGGTTTTAGGGATTTTAGGTCTAACCCCTGCTTCTGAGAGGTGATGAACTAACCAATTCACTTCTTGTTTGAAAAATTCGCACTTTGTTAATTTCAATGCCAAATTTTCTGCATCCAATTTCTTTAGTACCGCTTCCACCAGATTTCCATGTTCAATTTCATTTCCCTTCGACACAATAAGAATGTCGTCCAGAAAACAGAACGTGTTTTTAGCGTGATTGATAGTTCTATCCATAGCCTTTTGAAATTCGGCTGGCATATCCGCTAAACCATAGAACCCTGTCAGAAAACTGTATGTTCCGGTTGCTTTCCCACCAACAATATTAAAGTTGCATTGTTTAGCTGTATCTGCAGCCAATTTTAATTGACTGTACGCATATTTCAAGTCTCACACCGTGAAATAAAGAGTACCATTTTTGTTTTTGGTAACAATTTGGCTCACCCCATCGATGAGCTCATCTAGGTTCGGCATTTGGTATTTGTTTTTGAACAGTTGTCTATTAATTGGTTTCGCGTCCATCGCCAATTTTTTTGAACCGTCTTTTTCTACTGTTATCCCAATCGGAGCGATATAGCAATCACTTGTACATTTATCGAGTTTTGTTATATGACCTTCTGTCAACAGCTTCTCTATTTCTTTTTCAATTTTATCTTGTATGTGAATTGGGATTCTTCTCCCCTTTTCTTGAATTGGACATAGTGGGTATTTAAAATTCCTTGTCTTTCAAATAAGTTTTTGAATTTAGTGAAAAATTTTTCTTTCCAACATTCTGACTGCTCGCACATGAGCACGTCAAACATGGTAAGTTCCTTTGGCGCTGGTTTTTGTGTAGTATTTATTCCCACTTGTCCTTGCAAAACTAGTCCCATGATGCATCTGGTCTTACGTTCTGATACAAGAAAGGTAGCGCCTTTCACCTCCCAGCCCGCCGACCGAAGGTTCGTCTTCAAAGCTCCCAATATACTGATCGGTTGTTTGTTATAAGCAACGAATTTGGTCTGCAAATTCAGTTTTCCTGACGGAATGAATCTTACTTTGCTTGATTTTTCCAAAATTTCCTTCGCCGTCGCCCAATTGAGAAATGAAACTGGACTTCCCGTGTCCACTGTCAGTTGTATTATTTGATTATCGATTCGTACCATGGCCTTTAGTGATTTTACTCGTTTTAACGTTGGATCTCGAATTGAATCTATTTTCTGAACTTGTATCGTTTCTGCATTCGAATTGTTCCTTATTTCATTGATTCGATCTTTCACATACTTTGAAACTCTTTCGTTTCCCGGTTGATAGGTTTGTATCGACATAACTTCAAACTCACTACATGACCCAACACTTTCACTTATCTGATCGCATTCCTCTACCGATCCTTCCGAGTCTTCCGCAACTTCACTTACTTGTTGAGATCTGCACATTTTTGCAAAATGATTGGGTTTACCACAGTTCTTACAAGTTTTCCCCATCGCTGCACAATTTTTCAAATGTACCAGATCAAATGTCCTTCCATATCTATTGCATGGTTTTGTTTTCGTGTTGTAGTTCTTGTTATTATTTTGTCTTTAATTTGATTCCTTTCTGTTTTGATTCTTTGTCGTCCCTGACAAATTTCTAACTGCCATTACAGGTTCTTGTTTTATTCTCACTCCCGAGGTGTAATGGTTACTTGATCCTCCTGTAGCTGCCGCATTCTTCTTTTGGAACGCCATTGTAGTTAACTTGCTATGTTCGAACTTTATCGCCCTTTTCAGAACCTCTTCCGGGTCTAGGGTCTCGAATGTCAGCGTGTCCTGCACTGTCATGTTTTTCATTTTTGAAATAAATAAATCACGTACTATCTCACTTTCCAATGTTCCCAGTTCGGATCGGGCTGCTTGCGCAGTTAACGCTGCGTGAAATGACTCCAGAGATTCTCCGGATTCTTGCATTCTCGTAAACAGTTTGTATCTTTCGTACGTTACATATTTCACCTTTTGAAATGAAACTTCTGCAAGTTCTGTAATTTCCCTGAACGTCATTTTCGATATTTCAGCATGTGGGTTCTTTTGTAAGAATCGTTTCTTTCCTTCTGTACCCAAAGACAAAAATAATCTGGACCCCAATTTCTTTTGTACTTCGTTGTAGAAAACATTGTGTCCGACTCGTGGGCCTCTTGTCCTTCTCTCCTCGTTCTCCAACAATACTCTATCCCTTGCTAGCTTGTATCTAAGGGTCCTCGCATTCCTCGCATCTTCATTCTCTCCCTCTCGAGGTGTTTCTGGTCGAGGGGGTGGCTCCTCTAGTATGTCTTTTGGGTCTTCCAAAATAATCTCTGGGTTCACATTTTCTTTAACCGTTACCGCCATGAGAAATTGTTCGAACCAGATTTTGAATTGCCACGGAGGATCTAAATTTGCTGACGCCCAAAATACGGGGATTCCCATATCCGTTCGGTTGTCTTGAGCTGCGAATCCTGCAGGCTGCACCATGTGATATGCGTTGCGATATCAATTGAAAACAAGGGTAATTCAATACTGTGTTCTGTATATTGAATTTAGTTTTTCTTTTCTTTGCGTTGTTATTGGTTACTGAGAGCTAGATCAGCACTGAACAATTCTGACCTCTCACTTGGTCTCAATGTCATAACACACTGTGACCTTGAGTATACCATGAAATTAATAACTAAGCACCGTAGGTTGGTAGTACATACATAATCAATTACTGCTATTGCAGTAGCGGTATGACAGAGGGATAATATTTTAAAAGTTCTATTGTCGGTCCTCGTAGCCCGTGAATTTTTATTTATGCAGTAGAGCAATATCACCACCAGTGTCATAAGCTTTCTATAAGTCCAGAACAATGCAACGATAAGAATCTCTATTATTTAGTGATTTTTAAATAATTTTGCAGTGACATGTAATTTGGCCTGAAATTGACTGGTTTTTCTCTGAAGCCAAATTGACAGGCACTCATTACGTTATTTTTCTTGAAAAAACTGTTTATTTTTTGATTATTTATTTTCCAAACATATAACTTAAAAAAAGTAATGGAGGAATTGGTTTGTAATTACTATAATAAATTTGCTCTGTTATTTGGAAAAAAAGTATAACTCGCGCTTCCCTGTGCTTATCTGGAAAAGTGTAAGTGTGTTTAATTTCCCCAGATCAGTTTTTGTTTTCGGTTTTTATTACCTTTTTCCCGTTTTTTTTAACC
The DNA here is from genome assembly GCF_963678635.1 of Symsagittifera roscoffensis. Classification (NCBI taxonomy): domain Eukaryota; kingdom Metazoa; phylum Xenacoelomorpha; order Acoela; family Convolutidae; genus Symsagittifera; species Symsagittifera roscoffensis. Next base: position 88,139,280 of record NC_087062.1, read on the forward strand.
CAATCATACAGAGTTTAAATTCATGTTTTGCTTTTTTGTTTTGTTAAATAATTAGTTGCAAGTTTATTGCAATTTGACATAATTTTTTGGACAGAATTGGCGATTGTTTCCTTCCTTCTATTTTGACATAAATATTCGACAACATTACTTTTTCTATGGTGGAAGAGGCAGGCTGTTTTTTCTATGTTTGGATATTAGTTTGATAACGCAAAATATTTTTGGGTTTCAATGACTAATGTTTGAACTAAATGAAAATTTTCATCATTCTGGAAGTTGTCGGAGAATCTCAATTTTATCTGCAGTTTTTTTAAAGGAATTTGAACTTATGTTTTTCTAGATTCTTTATCCTACCTATTAATTTACATGAGAACAAATTTTTGTTTCTGGAAATGCATTAAGTTAAAAAAAAGAACATGTTGACTGATCTGTTATAGGTCATCAAAAGTTTTGGCAAGAATTTTGCAGAAAAATAGGCGGAATAGATCCAAACTATATTTAATTATTGGTTATAATTTAGATATTTTAGCCCTATAAAATATTAAAGACTAACCAATCACACTCCATCAAACTTATTTGTAAGTGCTGAAATTACTTGTAATTTCAGCACCAGAGCAGTTTGAATGTAACTTACAACTTAGTTGCTTTCTCCAAGAGACCGACTCATAACAAAACTAGTATACTATAGATCTATTGAGACTAAGAGATATAAGAGTAAGAATAAGATCGGTATTAGACTAAGAAGCTGCACGAATCTAACCGGCCGAAAACAAGATGGCGTGACGAGCAGACGGTGTACCCTATCTGAAATTACTCTATGAGGTGACCTCCCATCTTAACTTATCTGGTGCGACCAAAAGTCTCGAACAAGACCTTAAAACACAAATTAGCTTAGAACTAACCAAATAGATTATACTTAAACATTTCCACTTGACAAAAACTTAATTGAAATGTCTCTACGACTCAATAGATCAGGGCCATTATTCCGAACAATACGAGAACTACCCGGTATTGGAAAAAGACCTCCGACAAGAGACGATATACGACTACAAAGTAACTTATTAAATTTCATGATCGTACGGCAAAATTTAGAATTCTATTAGCATTATTTGAAAACATATTATCTTTGAAGAAAAATCTTCACTGACAATTACAGGCGCTAAACTCATGTTTGTACAATAACGACTGATAAAAACATCTCTAGTCGTTCTCTTCAAAAACCTGCAGTAAAATTTAAAAAATATCTGGAAAAATTTTTTATTGAAACTAAATTATAAAAATTAGTTAGTAAAAACACAAATTGTTAGTAAATATAAATCATCTCATCATCTCAGCTTCATCACTTAAAACATAACAGTGAATCATAAATCCACTAACATCATCAAAATTTATTATAAACAAAAATTTTCTATCAATTAAACCTTAACTTAATTTATAAAGGCCTATCCTATTTCTTATTTTCATTTAAATTAAACTTCTTAAACTTAACAGATCATCAAGGCTTATCCTTGGATCAAATAATACAATTTTGTTTTCCCCCTCACAATTAATGAAGTGTCTAACGACCTCAAACGTCGATTCACTACCCAACTTTTTTTCAAGACCCTGTCTAATAGAAATTTTTCAATCACACTTATCATTCTAATTAGGGTTGTCGTGATGGTGTATGTAAGTCAAAATGATTTTGTATGAATTTATAATAAGTGTAAATATGTGTCTGTTTAACTCTTAACATGATGTCGTGTGAAAAGTGCAAATCTCGTTCTTTGGGAGTGAGGAAGTGGAAGGTTAGTAAGAAGGTTTCAAATTTTTCGTAAAAAGATTCATAAGCTTGAATGTCGATAAGTGCTTCTGAAATGATGTGATCGTGTTTTTTTTCTATTGAGCTGAGTGTGAAAATGTAAGGTGTTCGGATGAAAAATTTTTCTGTTGAGGATTGGGCTAAAGAAGGGGTGTAATCTGAAGAAGGTGTGGGAGTTGGTGGGTTCGTTGACGTTATGGTTGATGATAATTGATGAATGTTTGGGGTTTCAGGGTGTTGTACTTGTTGTTGCAGTGTTATTAGGTTGTTTAGTTCGTATGATATATGTGTGTCATCTGGGGAATTGTTGTTGGAGCGTTCATTCGTAAAGGGGGGTATGTTGGTGTCACTTGGGAAATATGAGAGAGAGTAGAGGGTAAGTCAGTTTGGGCTTGGGAGTGGTTGGGTCGAAAGGGGGTTGAGAAAATGTTGACGGGCTGGGTTCTGAATTTGCGAATTCATCAGGGGTTTCTAAATATGAATTGACGGATTGGGAAATTGTGTGAAAAACTGTGATGTCTGAATTAGCATCAGAATCCATTCCGGATGATGTGTTAATATGGGGTGAGTCAGGTGGCGGGAAAGCAAAAAATGGGATGACGGGAATGGGGTTTTGGAGATTGGCTGGATGGGAAATTGAGCGGTGAAGGGATCCAACTTGTCGGCTCATCGTGGGCTAAAAAAATGATTGTTCTGATATTGAAATATTGTGGTATGGGGTTGTTCGATAATTTGTTCATATGCATCGTCATTTTGACATTGTTGTGTTAGTATATGGTGAATTGGACTTTGTATATCTTTAGGTCTTGAACTTGTAATATTTGTGATTGCGAAATTTCTAAAATTTCATGATACTAGTGATAATGGGTGATTATGATTTAAACTTGGTAATTGTGGTGCTGTAGGTGATGTTTTTGTATTTTGTTGTGATTCGTCATCTATGTTTGGTGTAGTTGATGTTTTTGTATTACATTATTTTGTTTGTGCATCTAAAAGTATTTTGTTTATTGATGTAGAAAAAATTTCAAAAAATCCTGCAAAAAATATGCGTGCTACACTTGCTTGTCTGTTAACTTGTGTATGTATTGCGCATGTGTTATAGATTCCTTTCAATAGAGAGAAAAGAAATGCGATAAAACTAAACATTGCGTTGAATATAGTCAATCTTTCTAAGATGTAATAAGGCCACCCTAGAAAGACGAAAAAATTCGTTTTTCAGATTTACAAAACTAAAAATATTGGTTGTTGTATATCCTGTGGTCGATATTTTTTGCCATTTAAAAAAAGTAATCTTTATAGTCTTTAAAATATCCGCTGTAATCTTGTGCGTAAATGTCTGAAAATCCTGCTGTTTCTGCAAGTTTGCGTAAATTTTGATCTATTGATTGTCGTTGTATTGTGTCCATTTTTGTAAGTAGTTCCTGAAATTGTTGTGTGCGAATGTGGTGTTGTATGTCTAATTTTGAGTAGATGCCGATCGGTTGTAAACCGATATTCGGGTTGCGGGCAATAGCTCTAATACTTTCAGGTGAAAACTTTTTTAGTGGTTGCATTAGTGTTGGATATGGTGTGATCTTGAACCACTCTCAGGATACATTTATTAATTCCCGATCAAACAAGTTAATCAAAATGACAATAATCAAAACAGACAACATCTCTATATGTCTGACCTTGAATTTAGACCAATTCATAAAATTTTTTAGAGTAACATTTTCATCCATAAAATACATGAAAAACTCAAATTCTGACATCATTTCTCTGTGTATACAATAAATCACCATATGAAATAATCCTACCTCTAGGACTCCTTGGATATTGTGAAATTAATGCAAAAGATTCTCCTACAAAAGAAGTAGCATATAGAGTAAATAATATAATACAACTATTAGATTTATGTCAAGCAACAATTCTTGACGAAGAATTATCAATAATTAATATAATAAGCAACGAAAAAAGAAAAACAGACTATTTCACAAAAACAACTTATCTTAGACCAACATTCAAAATATCACACACTTTACAGAAGAACAACAAAAATTCTTAACAATGTTCAATTTTCAACACTCTCAAATAAAAACAGAATGAATTTGAAAAATTAGACGATTTAATTTTAAGATACCCAACAGTTTATGCCACATCTAAATTCGACGTTGGAAAAACAAACTCACCACATCATCTACCTTTGAAATTTGATGCAGTTTTCAAAAAACAAAGAGCAAGCAAAGTACCGATCCACTTACATGACAAAGTTAATAGTTTACTTGACATTCTAGAACAATATGAAATCATATCTCTAGTAAATAAAGAAGAACAGGCAAAAAGAAACCATTTTATCAACCCTGTTATTATTTTAGCCAAAGGAGAATCACTAAAAATAGTTCTAGACGCTAGATATCTCAGTTCACTCATTGATGAATCTAAATGTAATTGGCCTATAGAACCAATTCAGGTAACTCTAACAAAAATAAACGGTAAATACTTCACAACCGCAGATATGAATAGTGCATATAATCAAATGCTACTGGATGAACAATCACGACGATTAACAAATTTTGTTATCGGCAATCAACAATACGAATTCAATAGATTATTCTATGGCATATCCATAGGACCGGCAGCTTTCTCAGCATTTATGAGTAAAATTTTTAGACCACTTTTACTCAAAAAAAATGCAATTACATGCTTAGACGATGTCTTTATGCAATCACAAACCAAAGATGAAATGTTCGCAGTTCTAAAAAAATATCATCAAACAGAACAAAAACACGAAAGCAGCCCCAGACAAATCACATTTTTTCAGAACACGCGTAAAACTTCTTGGACACATTATAGAGAAAAACACTATAACCCCATTGAAATCACGTATAGATGCAATCCAAAAACTCCAGCCACCTACAATCAAAAAGAAAATCCAAGAGTTCCTTGAAATGTTAAACTTCCTAAGTAAATATGTAAATAACATTCTTAGACAACAAAAAAATTTTGAATGGACAACAGAACAACAAACACAATTTGAAGAAATCAAAAATCTTCTCACCGAACAAATCTCAAACACAATTCTAGACCCAAATCAACCATTTTATGCAATTTGCAATGCTTCAAATTTTTGCGTCGGTGCAGCATTACTACAATCTCACAATAGAAGAAATAAAATGAATCTCATATCAGCAAATTCTCGCCTATTTACACAAGCTGAATTACGACTCTCTACTCTTATGAGAAAATGCACAGCTATAATATATTCTCTTACAGAATATGAAATTTTGATACTTGGATCAAAACATTCAACAGTTTTATTTACGGATCACAAACCCATAATATTTCTTTTTACACAAAAATCAAATCCAAACCATAGAGTTCACAAATTTCAGTTAATTTTATTGAAATTTCCAAACTTAGACATAGTATGGACAGCAGGAAAAAACTTGCACTACCAGATACTCTTAGTAGAATTACACCACCTGAACTACTAACAAGAAAAATATCAGTTGAAATACCACAAAATATAAAATTCTATCCTGCTAAAGATGAAACTTCACCACGATTGGAATGTAAATATGCAGTAAAAACTGACATCGATCAATCACAAATAAACAATCTACAACACATTCCACTATATTTAGATTGTCAAAACAACCACTATGAAGTTGATTTACTAAGTACATCTACATTTAGGCCGATTCCATATTCTCATTGGATCAAAAATAAAACTCAACAAAAAAGAATTAAACAACAACCACATAAAAATGACCCATTTCTTTTAATAGAAAAGTAAAATCTGACTGATACAATAAATTTATCAGGAACGTTACCAAATGATTCAAAATACACGATAAATCAAGTATTTAATCTTCATGACCCACTTGACACAATGTTCCTATCAAAGATAGAAGTAGAAAACATTTTTCTACCAACAACAGAAAAAATTACACTAGAATTATTACAAAAATATCAAAACCTCGACCCAGTCATCAGACAACTAAAATCATTGCACAAATATAAAACAAAACCAGCCAATGCTGATACCACAACCTTAGGAAACAAAACACTCCTTAGACATTTCAGAAAATTCAATAAAATCACTATAAATGAAAACACAGATATTTTAGAACATCAAACACCTGATTTTAAAGTACCTTGTCTACCTTTAAGTATGATGTTAATAGCATTCAATACTTCACATACCCTACACACTAAAAGACATTCAGGATCAGAAAAGACATACTCTAACTTTATTCAAAAAATTTTCTCCCCAAATACACCAAATTGGATTAAAGTATTATGCAACGATTGTATAATATGCCAATTAGATAAACCCTACCCAAATCAAAAACAAATTCCAAAAAAAACAAGATTTTAAAGAAAAAAGTCTATATTTCAATCATAGAATCTCATTCGACACAAAAGGACCAAATTCACCAACGTCAGAAGGAAACTCATATATAATGGTCATTCTTGATGCAGTAACCCAGTTTAACCCAGTACCCCATTCTAATGCTTATTATGCATATACAACACTCTACGAACACTGGATAGCTAAATTCGGATTACCCGAAATACTAGTCAGAGACAATGGCACTGAATTTATTAATAACGAAATTATCACTTTATGCCACTTATATAATATCAAACACAAACCACGTACATCTCATGCACCTTGGACAAATGGATTAGTCGAAGGTATGAACCGTTCATTACAAGAATATCTCAGATGTATCATTAATGGAAATGATACACGATACACCGAATGGTCAACAGAGGTAAAATTATTCCCCTTATCCTATAATTCTCAAAATACAACAACACTAGGAATGTCACCATATGACATGGTATTCAACCAAAAACTACGAAAAAAAATAATGTTTACAGCAATTGCCCATAAAAACGCACAGGGTATTCAATATGTTACAACTTACCACTACATATCCATGATGAAGACCACTTTCATCACCCACAAACTTTAAAATTAGCTTCCGGTACACACGCCGAATAGATTTTGAATAGAGATAAAAAACACAATGAAATTTATCAAAAAAAAACTAAAAAATTGTTACAAAGGCAAAACATAAATAACCAAATCAATTCATGCTTCACACCAGCAACAGATTTAAAAATTGCAAGATTTGTTTTAATTCCAAACTACTTAACACAAAAATGAATTTCCAAAAAATTTAAATCAATCTGAAAAGGGACATATCAAATAATTGATAAACCCACTGATGTAACATTTAAACTTACTGACTCAATTAAAAAAGAAAGTGTTCAGCATCGAAATAACCTATTACCCTATTATCCAAAAGAATACGCACTCCGTGAATTAACTCAATTATATTCCTTCACAGGTTTAAAAATTGTTCAAAACAATTCCGATTTTGAACAAAACTAAAACACTGACAAACATATGAATTCGAAACCAACCCAACAAAAAGAATTAGTTCACCAAATATCTCATAAACCAGAGACGAAAACATCTCAAAAGAAAGAAAAAATAGGAAAATGACAGAAAAGAAACTACCACAGGATTGAAAAGAGAAATCTGAACATAGAGAATCATCACGAGTTAGAAGTCAGTCACGAAAAATTATAAAACATTTCACAATCAAAAATATTGAAGAAAGTTGAATTTCAAAAACAACTTTAATCTTAATTAACTTTTTCACCTTCTTTTTAATCATTTTAAACATACACATTTTCACAATAACATGCTGAAAAACACTTGAACAGATTTAGTTCAAAATCAGCCAATAGAAATCACTCTGAATCATCACCTTTTTTTTATAACAACACGACTTTATCAGCCGACAAAAATTAACCTCCAAGCGTAACTTTAACTATAACTTCAAGTCCTCCAGGTCAAAAAAAAAACAAACTGCTACAAATTGATAACTAAAATAAATACAACCTCAATATTAAAAACCTCCCCTATCAAGTAGTACAAAGATCAACAATATTTTCCCAACTCAGACCTCAAAAAACCTCCAAGCAAAAATATTAAAAATTAGCCTAACGAACAAAAAGCACATGATCATTTAGCCTAAAGTACAAATTTCAGCACCAGAGCAGTCTGAATGTAACTTACAACTTAGTTGCTTTCTCCAAGAGACCGACTCATAACAAAACTAGTATAATATAGATCTATTGAGACTAAGAGATATAAGAGTAAGAATAAGATCGGTATTAGACTAAGAAGCTGCACGAATCTATCCGGCCGAAAACAAGATGGCGTGACGAGCAGACGGTGTACCCTATCTGAAATTACTCTATGAGTTGACCTCCCATCTTAACTTATCCGAAGCGACCAAAAGTCTCGAACAAGACCTTAAAACACAAATTAGCTTAGAACTAACCAAATAGATTAAACTTAAACATTTCCACTTGACAAAAATTTAATTGAAATGTCTCTACGACTCAATAGATCAGGGCCATTATTCCGAACAATACGAGAACTACCCGGTATTGGAAAAAGACCTTCGACAAGAGACGATATACGACTACAAAGTAACTTATTAAATTTCATGATCGTACGGCAAAATTTAGAATTCTATTAGCATTATTTGAAAACATATTATCTTTGAAGAAAAATCTTCACTGACAATTACAGGCGCTTAACTCATGTTTGTACAATAACGACTGATAAAAACATCTCTAGTCGTTCTCTTCAAAAACCTGCAGTAAAATTTAAAAAATATCTGGAAAAATTTTTTATTGAAACTAAATTATAAAAATTAGTTAGTAAAAACACAAATTGTTAGTATATATAAATCATCTCATCATCTCAGCTTCATCACCTAAAACATAACAGTGAATCATAAATCCACTAACATCATCAAAATGTATTATAAACAAAAATTTTCTATCAATTAAACCTTAACTTAATTTATAAAGGCCTATCCTATTTCTTATTTTCATTTAAATTAAACTTCTTAAACTTAACAGATCATCAAGGCTTATCCTTGGATCAAATAATACAATTTTGTTTTCCCCCTCACAATTAATGAAGTGTCTAACGACCTCAAACGTCGATTCACTACCCAACTTTTTTTCAAGACCCTGTCTAATAGAAATTTTTCAATCACACTTATCATTCTAATTAGGGTTGTCGTGATGGTTTATGTAAGTCAAAATGATTTTGTATGAATTTATAATAAGTGTAAATATGTGTCTGTTTAACTCTTAACATGATGTCGTGTGAACAGTGCAAATCTCGTTCTTTGGGAGTGAGGAAGTGGAAGGTTAGTGAGAAGGTTTCAAATTTTTCGTAAAAAGATTCATAAGCTTGAATGTCAATAAGTGCTTCTGAAATGATGTGATCGTGTTTTTTTTCTATTGAGCTGAGTGTGAAAATGTAAGGTGTTCGGATGAAAAATTTTTCTGTTGAGGATTGGGCTAAAGAAGGGGTGTAATCTGAAGAAGGTGTGGGAGTTGGTGGGTTCGTTGACGTTATGGTTGATGATAATTGATGAATGTTTGGGGTTTCAGGGTGTTGTACTTGTTGTTGCAGTGTTATTAGGTTGTTTAGTTCGTATGATATATGTGTGTCATCTGGGGAATTGTTGTTGGAGCGTTCATTCGTAAAGGGGGGTATGTTGGTGTCACTTGGGAAATATGAGAGAGAGAAGAGGGGAAGTCAGTTTGGGCTTGGGAGTGGATGGGTCGAAAGGGGGCTGAGAAAATGTTGACGGGCTGGGTTCTGAATTTGCGAATTCATCAGGGGTTTCTAAATATGAATTGACGGATTGGGAAATTGTGTGAAAAACTGTGATGTCTGAATTAGCATCAGAATCCATGCCGGATGATGTGTTAATATGGGGTGAGTCAGGTGGCGGGAAAGCAAAAAATGGGATGACGGGAATGGGGTTTTGGAGATTGGCTGGATGGGAAATTGAGCGGTGAAAGGATCCAACTTGTCGGCTCATTGTGGGCTAAAAAAATGATTGTTCTGATATTGAAATATTGTGGTATGGGGTTGTTCGATTATTTGTTCATATGCATCGTCATTTTGACATTGTTGTGTTAGTATATGGTGAATTGGACTTTGTATATCTTTAGGTCTTGAACTTGTAATATTTGTGATTGCGAAATTTCTAAAATTTCATGATACTAGTGATAATGGGTGATTATGATTTAAACTTGGTAATTGTGGTGCTGTAGGTGATGTTTTTGTATTTTGTTGTGATTCGTCATCTATGTTTGGTGTAGTTGATGTTTTTGTATTACATTATTTTGTTTGTGCATCTAAAAGTATTTTGTTTATTGATGTAGAAAAAATTTCAAAAAATCCTGCAAAAAATATGCGTGCTACACTTGCTTGTCTGTTAACTTGTGTATGTATTGAGCATGTGTTATAGATTCTTTTCAATAGAGAGAAAAGAAATGCGATAAAACTAAACATTGCGTTGAATATAGTCAATCTTTCTAAGATGTAATAAGGCCACCCTAGAAAGACGAAAAAATTCGTTTTTCAGATTTACAAAACTAAAAATATTGGTTGTTGTATATCCTGTGGTCGATATTTTTTGCCATTTAAAAAAAGTAATCTTTATAGTCTTTAAAATATCCGCTGTAATCTTGTGCGTAAATGTCTGAAAATCCTGCTGTTTCTGCAAGTTTGCGTAAATTTTGATCTATTGATTGTCGTTGTATTGTGTCCATTTTTGTAAGTAGTTCCTGAAATTGTTGTGTGCGAATGTGGTGTTGTATGTCTAATTTTGAGTAGATGCCGATCGGTTGTAAACCGATATTCGGGTTGCGGGCAATAGCTCTAATACTTTCAGGTGAAAACTTTTTTAGTGGTTGCATTAGTGTTGGATATGGTGTGATCTTGAACCACTCTCAGGATACATTTATTAATTCCCGATCAAACAAGTTAATCAAAATGACAATAATCAAAACAGACAACATCTCTATATGTCTGACCTTGAATTTAGACCAATTCATAAAATTTTTTAGAGTAACATTTTCATCCATAAAATACATGAAAAACTCAAATTCTGACATCATTTCTCTGTGTATACAATAAATCACCATATGAAATAATCCTACCTCTAGGACTCCTAGGATATTGTGAAATTAATGCAAAAACTTCTCCTACAAAAGAAGTAGCATATAGAGTAAATAATATAATACAACTATTAGATATATGTCAAGCAACAATTCTTGACGAAGAATTATCAATAATTAATATAATAAGCAACGAAAAAAGAAAAACAGACTATTTCACAAAACAACTTATCTTAGACCAACATTCAAAATATCACACACTTTACAGAAGAACAACAAAAATTCTTAACAATGTTCAATTTTCAACACTCTCAAATAAAAACAGAATGAATTTGAAAAATTAGACGATTTAATTTTAAGATACCCAACAGTTTATGCCACATCTAAATTCGACGTTGGAAAAACAAACTCACCACATCATCTACCTTTGAAATTTGATGCAGTTTTCAAAAAACAAAGAGCAAGCAAAGTACCGATCCACTTACATGACAAAGTTAATAGTTTACTTGACATTCTAGAACAATATGAAATCATATCTCTAGTAAATAAAGAAGAACAGGCAAAAAGAAACCATTTTATCAACCCTGTTATTATTTTAGCCAAAGGAGAATCACTAAAAATAGTTCTAGACGCTAGATATCTCAGTTCACTCATTGATGAATCTAAATGTAATTGGCCTATAGAACCAATTCAAGTAACTCTAACAAAAATAAACGGTAAATACTTCACAACCGCAGATATGAATAGTGCATATAATCAAATGCTACTGGATGAACAATCACGACGATTAACAAATTTTGTTATCGGCAATCAACAATACGAATTCAATAGATTATTCTATGGCATATCCATAGGACCGGCAGCTTTCTCAGCATTTATGAGTAAAATTTTTAGACCACTTTTACTCAAAAAAAATGCAATTACATGCTTAGACGATGTCTTTATGCAATCACAAACCAAAGATGAAATGTTCGCAGTTCTAAAAAAATATCATCAAACAGAACAAAAACACGAAAGCAGCCCCAGACAAATCACATTTTTTCAGAACACGCGTAAAACTTCTTGGACCCATTATAGAGAAAAACACTATAACCCCATTGAAATCACGTATAGATGCAATCCAAAAACTCCAGCCACCTACAATCAAAAAGAAAATCCAAGAGTTCCTTGAAATGTTAAACTTCCTAAGTAAATATGTAAATAACATTCTTAGACAACAAAAAAATTTTGAATGGACAACAGAACAACAAACACAATTTGAAGAAATCAAAAATCTTCTCACCGAACAAATCTCAAACACAATTCTAGACCCAAATCAACCATTTTATGCAATTTGCAATGCTTCAAATTTTTGCGTCGGTGCAGCATTACTACAATCTCACAATAGAAGAAATAAAATGAATCTCATATCAGCAAATTCTCGCCTATTTACACAAGCTGAATTACGACTCTCTACTCTTATGAGAAAATGCACAGCTATAATATATTCTCTTACAGAATATGAATTTTTGATACTTGGATCAAAACATCCAACAGTTTTATTTACGGATCACAAACCCATAATATTTCTTTTTACACAAAAATCAAATCCAAACCATAGAGTTCACAAATTTCAGTTAATTTTATTGAAATTTCCAAACTTAGACATAGTATGGACAGCAGGAAAAAACGTGCACTACCAGATACTCTTAGTAGAATTACACCACCTGAACTACTAACAAGAAAAATATCAGTTGAAATACCACAAAATATAAAATTCTATCCTGCTAAAGATGAAACTTCACCACGATTGGAATGTAAATATGCAGTAAAAACCGACATCGATCAATCACAAATAAACAATCTACAACACATTCCACTATATTTAGATTGTCAAAACAACCACTATGAAGTTGATTTACTAAGTACATCTACATTTAGGCCGATTCCATATTCTCATTGGATCAAAAATAAAACTCAACAAAAAAGAATTAAACAACAACCACATAAAAATGACCCATTTCTTTTAATAGAAAAGTAAAATCTGACTGATACAATAAATTTATCAGGAACGTTACCAAATGATTCAAAATACACGATAAATCAAGTTTTTAATCTTCATGACCCACTTGACACAATGTTCCTATCAAAGATAGAAGTAGAAAACATTTTTCTACCAACAACAGAAAAAATTACACTAGAATTATTACAAAAATATCAAAACCTCGACCCAGTCATCAGACAACTAAAATCATTGCACAAATATAAAACAAAACAGCCAAAGCTGATACCACAACCTTAGGAAACAAAACACTCCTTAGACATTTCAGAAAATTCAATAACATCACTATAAATGAAAACACAGATATTTTAGAATATCAAACACCTGATTTTAAAGTACCTTGTCTACCTTTAAGTATGATGTTAATAGCATTCAATACTTCACATACCCTACACACTAAAAGACATTCAGGATCAGAAAAGACATACTCTAACTTTATTCAAAAAATTTTCTCCCCAAATACACCAAATTGGATTAAAGTATTATGCAACGATTGTATAATATGCCAATTAGATAAACCCTACCCAAATCAAAAACAAATTCCAAAAAAAACAAGATTTTAAAGAAAAAAGTCTATATTTCAATCATAGAATCTCATTCGACACAAAAGGACCAATTTCACCAACGTCAGAAGGAAACTCATATATAATGGTCATTCTTGATGCAGTAACCCAGTTTAACCCAGTACCCCATTCTAATGCTTATTATGCATATACAACACTCTACGAACACTGGATAGCTAAATTCGGATTACCCGAAATACTAGTCAGAGACAATGGCACTGAATTTATTAATAACGAAATTATCACTTTATGCCACTTATATAATATCAAACACAAACCACGTACATCTCATGCACCTTGGACAAATGGATTAGTCGAAGGTATGAACCGTTCATTACAAGAATATCTCAGATGTATCATTAATGGAAATGATACACGATACACCGAATGGTCAACAGAGGTAAAATTATTCCCCTTATCCTATAATTCTCAAAATACAACAACACTAGGAATGTCACCATATGACATGGTATTCAACCAAAAACTACGAAAAAAAATAATGTTTACAGCAATTGCCCATAAAAACGCACAGGGTATTCAATATGTTACAACTTACCACTACATATCCATGATGAAGACCACTTTCATCACCCACAAACTTTAAAATTAGCTTCCGGTAACACACCGAATAGATTTTAAATAGAGATAAAAAACACAATGAAATTTATCAAAAAAAAACTAAAAAATTGTTACAAAGGCAAAACATAAATAACCAAATCAATTCATGCTTCACACCAGCAACAGATTTAAAAATTGCAAGATTTGTTTTAATTCCAAACTACTTAACACAAAAATGAATTTCCAAAAAATTTAAATCAATCTGAAAAGGGACATATCAAATAATTGATAAACCCACTGATGTAACATTTAAACTTACTGACTCAATTAAAAAAGAAAGTGTTCAGCATCGAAATAACCTATTACCCTATTATCCAAAAGAATACGCACTCCGTGAATTAACTCAATTATATCCCTTCACAGGTTTAAAAATTGTTCAAAACAATTCTGATTTTGAACAAAATCAAAACACTGACAAACATATGAATTCGAAACCAACCCAACAAAAAGAATTAGTTCACCAAATATCTCATAAACCAGAGCCGAAAACATCTCAAAAAGAAAGAAAAAATAGGAAAATGACAGAAAAGAAACTACCACAGGATTGAAAAGAGAAATCTGAGAATAGAGAATCATCACGAGTTAGAAGTCAGTCACGAAAAATTATAAAACATTTCACAATCAAAAATATTGAAGAAAGTTGAATTTCAAAAACAACTTTAATCTTAATTAACTTTTTTACCTTCTTTTTAATCATTTTGAACATACACATTTTCACAATAACATGCTGAAAAACACTTGAACAGATTTAGTTCAAAATCAGCCAATAGAAATCACTCTGAATCATCACCTTTTTTTTTATAACAACACGACTTTATCAGCCGACAAAAATTAACCTCCAAGCGTAACTTTAACTATAACTTCAAGACCTCCAGGTCAAAAAAAAAACAAACCGCTACAAATTGATAACTAAAATAAATACAACCTCAATATTAAAACCCTCCCCTATCAAGTAGTACAAAGATCAACAATATTTTCCCAACTCAGACCTCAAAAAACCTCCAAGCAAAAATATTAAAAATTAGCCTAACGAACAAAAAGCACATGATCATTTAGCCTAAAGTACAAATATTTCTTAAGATACCCCAAACATTCCATAAATAAAAACAAAACCAAGAAGATCTCCCCGACACCATAAAAAACCCCTCAACAATATTTGCCAAAACCCAACCCACTTGTCAAAAAATAATAAATAATCCGACCACACTCAAATTTTGCCCCAAAAAATTAAAAAAAGATTCAATAAAACGGATCATTTCTTAAATGTTTTTTCCTGCGACGGTCAACAAACTTAAACAACTATTTTCAATCCTTCTTTCAAAACTTTCTACATTTCTAAAATTTTTCATAATATTTTTAGCCGATACTTTAGAAACCTTGATAATTCTTCTAATAATTTTTTGAAATCTTTTTCTAATTTTTTATTCCCTATTCGAAATATATATATACCTTTCCAAAATCCTTGATAACCTCTACAGGTACGACAATTCAACAACTATTTTAATTGTTTCGAAACCTATTTAGTAGAACCGATGTTTTTCTTTTATTCATAAATTTTTCCACATTTTTAACGTCACTCATAATGACCATATGTAAGTGTAATAAAAGGTAATCATCACATTCGCTATTAGCAACCATTCTTTTATTTCTTTTTATTGAAGAATACTATAGTAAACATAAAATTTCTTCATAAAAATTTCACCACTGAAAATTTTTCCAAAAATGCTAATCAAAAACCCCCACACCAGTCCCCATCGACAACATCCCAAGAAAATCCAACAACACCTACAAATACCCAAAATCCCCAATCATCCACACGCATTTCTTTTCAAGACAATCCATATACTTTCAAAGAAAGACACGCACGATTATCCGAACAATTAGAACCAGTTGTTCACCACGCACCTTTGAGCGAACCACAATACGAACGAGCATATAACGTATACCCACATCTACAACAAGATCTTAACAGAGTCAGACACGATAGCCCAAACCAAAATACACTTGAAATAAATAGACAAATTATACATCCGAGACGAAACAGAAATTTTCAAACTCCCAGAGTTCATTTTAATATACCTCAATCACCAACACCAAATCCTTTAGACTTTTCTAGTAGCTCACTACCAGATACTCCCCCAATTGCTTCACAATTAAGCACTTCAAATAAACTATCAGACTACTTAGGTTCAACTCCCACATCAGAACAAGTTCGAGAAAACCCTTTGAATTCCCCAGCAACTACAGAACGTCTTCCATATTGGGTAACGCATGCCTACACTCAAGGTGAACCAAAATTAGTAAGCAACCCATTTGACGTTGCATCTGATACAACACTATCAACATTAACAGAACCACTTTCCCTTCCTTCAACACCTTCTCTAATTCAAGTATCACCATCATCATTTCCCCTCAATTTTCCTACCAACCTTGATTCACGATATCAAGAACAATCATCTCAAAATATACCACTACGATTAGATTGGAATACATTCGTAGCACCCCCACCGTTATTTGATCAACATCAAGAAAGTAATAGACTACACAACTGGGCAACAAACAGATTACAATATCGACACGATATTAACAAAGATATACAAGAACATAATATCCAAATACTACAACAAAGCAATCTCACGCTAAAATTTGAACTAACAGTAAGATTGAATAACATTGTTCAATATCCATTTCTACTAGACCCTCCAAATATAACAGCTCAATCTTTACCTCCCCCATTTATAACAACAGAAATAATATATTAATACGACAGATATACAAAAAAGACGATCGGATACATAACCTTCTATAACCCATACTCAGGATTATCATACACATGTATATTCTAAAGATATTCACATTTCAACACCTCCTTTTTCTTATTTTTTCCGAACCAAATCAAAATCCTTCTCCTCGCACTGGACCTCAGGATTTACTAGTAACACACTACAATTGTGAAGAAAACGAACAAAAAACACTACATAATTATGCTATAAATCAAGTAACACAAAATGAATCCGGACCACAAGCTATAGAAACCACAAATGTAATAGCTACGTTATACTCAAAGGCCCGAGCAAAAACACTAACAGGATACAAGTTCACAGCAACATTATCCGAAAAGAAAGTACATTGTTCACAAGTCTCAAATAGTAATAAAAACAGATTAGATGACGAATCTTTCTACCAGAGAAACATCGAAAGATTATTACACTTCAGCCCTGAAGATAGTAAAAACGAACTAAAAAGACTAAATCTCACACCAAATATAGGTACAAACAGGAAACTTGTAAATTTTCAAGTTTTTCAGACTCAGCACATCAAGCCGAACTTGAAAAACACCAAGGTCATATACGACTAGATACAAAGTTTCCCTTTCATGGAGCACATGGAAGATTAACATACAATCTTCATGCTAAAAATTGGATACCACACATTGGAATAAATAATCCCCCAAACTGCAAAGCAGATACAAAAAATAATGGATACCAAGAAATAATGTTTTTCGATTGGAAAATACAACTTGAAAAAGTACAACTTACACGCGACTTAAAAGATGACACAATAATTTATCAAGGAATTAGACTCCCTTGCAAAAATGACCAAGGATACTGCGATCCTACAACACGCACACAAGCAACCATTGTTTGGTTTCAGTAAAATTTCAAAAGAATGCAGGAAGAACCGGTGGAAAATTAAAACTACAAGATACAAAAAGTACACGTTTACAAGAACTATCACACATGAATAACACATATTTTGACGCAATTCATTATGGCATACATTTAGACATGAAATTAGATTACACGATAAGTAGAATTTTCTAAGAAAAGTCATTATTAGAATTAGAAACACTACACCAATTATGTGAACTCGAAAGAGCGCAGATTTTACAATCACTCGCACTAGCAATTCTAAAAATACCATATGCAGGATATTTATTATCCGGAAATAGATCAAATTTCCTTGATTATGAAGAAAACATTTTATGTTTTTACACTTGTACCAAAAAAATATCACCTTTGTATGTTTTTGAAGATAAACGATGTTATAAAAGAATCCCAATATTCTATAAAAGTATGTACATTTTGTTGATACATTTTCACGAAGAACTTATTTTTGGGATACAGCAGTCCCATGTGGATCGAAAAATAGCCACAATAATGTACAATTAAACCCCGACGAAGAAAATATTATCTACTCACACCATATCCAACACTAATGCAACCATTAAAAAAAGTTTCACCTGAAAGTATTAGAGCTATTGCCCGCAACCCGAATATCAATTTACAATCGATCGGCATCTACTTCAAATCAGACATACAACACCACATTCGTACACAACAATTCCAGAACTACTTACAAAAATGGACACAATACAACGACAATCAGTAGATCAGAATTTACGCAAACTTGCAGAAACAGCAGGATTTTCAGACATTAACGCACAAGATTACAGCGGATATTTTAAAGATAATAAAGATTACATTTATTTAAATGGGGAAAAATATCGACAATATATACACCAATCAATATTTTTAAATTTTAACCTGAAAAACGATATTTTTGCCTTTCTAGGATGGCCTCATTACATCTTAGAAAGATTGACTATATTATACGCAATGTTTAGTTTTATCGGACTCTTTTTCTCTCTATTGAGAAGAATCTATAACACATGCGCAACACATACACAAGTAGACAGACAAGCAAGTGTAGCACGCATACTTTTTGCTGGATTTTTTGGAATTATTTCTACATCAATAAACAAAATACTTTTAGATGCACAAATAAAAGAATATAATACAAAATTATCAACTAAACCAAACACATATGACGAATCACAGCACAATACAAACGCATCACCCACAGCACCACAATTACCAAGTTTACATCCTAATCACCCATTATCACTAGTACCACGAAATTTTAGAAATTTAGCACTCACAAAAATTACAAGTTCCAGACCTAATTATATACAAAGTCCAATTCACCATATAAAAACACAACAACCTCAAAGTGACGATACATATGAACAACTAATTGAACAGACCCATACCACAAATTTTCAATCTCAGAACAATCATTTTTTTCCCCACGATGGGCCGACAAGTTGGAACCCTTCACCGCTCAATTTCCCATTCAGCCAATCTCCAAAACCCAATTCCCATCACCCCACTTTTTGCTTTCCCGCCACCTGAAACACCCACATTAACACATCATCCGTCATGGATTCTGATGCTAACTCAGACATCACAGTTTTTCAAACAATCTCCCAATTCGACAATTCAGATTTAGAAACCCCCTGACGAATTCGCTATTTCAGAACCCAGCACGTCCACATTTTCTCAACCCCCCTTTCGACCCATTCAATCCCAAGCCCAAAGTGAATCCTCCTCTACTTTCTCTCATATTTCCCAAGTGACACCATCATATAACCTTTTTACGAATGAACGCTCAAACAACAATTCCCTAGATGACACACATACATCATACGAACTAAACAACCTAATAACACTGCAACAACAAGTACAACACCCTGAAACCCCAAACATTCATCAATTATCATCAACCATAACGTCATCAAACCCACCAACTCCCACACCTTCTTCAGATTACAACCCTTCTTTAGCCCAATCCTCAACATCAAACCAATCATCATCCACTTCTACCGTGCATATAGAACCTCCAAAAGAAAATTTCACAATCATCCGTTTCCCTCCAAACCAGGAATAGCAAGAGACTACATAAACCATACAAATACTACCAAATTTCTCCAATTCTTTTTATCCTTCTCCCCTCAATATACATATACTCACTCCGACCCTAACACTGAACAACCCCACTATGTCGATGAGCATGTATTAATCCCCACACGCCATTGGACATCATATTATCACTTCTCAAACCCACTTTGTTTACCACTCATTAACACACCGCAAGAAATAGAAAAAAAATAAAAAGGACCTTTTCAGACTAACTACAGCACTAACACCTCGACATTTTACACACGTAGGATACAAAAAGCTATTAGAACTGTTCACCGCACCCCGAGCTAACGAATATAAAAAACATGATCACATCATTTCAGAAGCATTTTGAGATACTCAAGCTTATGAATCATTTTACGAAAAATTTAAAACCTTCTCAATAACCTACCACTTCTTGACACCAAAAGAACGAGATTTGCACTGTTCACACGACATCATGTTGAGAACTAAACAGACACAGACTTACACTTATTATAAATTCAGACAAAATCACTTTGACTAACATACACCATCAAGACAACCCCATCATCGATATCAATTCATTAACTCTAAATACACATCACCGTGTTTTATTAACTTCACATTTTGCATTAATAATACTAACCTTCAAGGTATCCTCCTCAACTATGATCCCATCACCCAGATGTATATATTCTATCGCCTAACCAAAACTTTCAATGTAGAAGAATCTCGACCAATAATTGTCCCGCACGAATACATACAACCTGTCGAAGTTTCATTTTTAGGATTTATACACAATACTTAGTATAATCACAAGCTTTTTGTCCTTATCCAGAACACACCTTTTGAATTTTCCATTGGCACTGAAGAACTAAAGACCATTAAGTCACTCCAATTGCTTTGGCCACTACTTCAGACTAAAAACATTATTCGCATACTAGCAAAGCTAGTAACCACATCAAATGCAATCCACGATGTTTTCCCTCATGGATTGAATGAATTGAATAAATTAAAAACTAACAAATTCGAAATAAAACTAACCATTCTTTATTAAATGTTTTTCTTTAGTCTTTAGATCACGATCATCTACAAACAGAAAAATCGGAAAAAATTAGAAATTTTTTCATAACTTATAAGCCTCTATTAACAAACCGCAATAAATGATGCAGTAAAAATTCTTCCCACAGTAGTAAATTAATATACAAATTCTTTTCCCCGATGTAGTAAATCTAAATACAATAAAAATAATTTAGTAATTCCAATCCCCACAAAGCAGTAAATTTGAAAATGTCCGTAGTAAATTTATACAAATTCAAGCAGTACTAACTTTTTGAAAGAATTTTCATTCTAAAATTCACTCGCACACAAATTCTATCCGCACTCGCACAACTCGCCCACGAAGAATTATTTAAAATAATGATTTTAAGTTTTAACTTTCACCAACAACAACTCAAATAAGTATTAACAAGTTTCAAATTTTCTTTTAACTCGGTTGGAAAGGAATTATATAATAATCCAAACTAACCAACGCAGCTTACTAAACAGCATAAACCTCAAACTAACAGCATGACTAAGAAAAGAAAACCCACGGTACCCAAACCGGATTACACCAGCTTAAAGAACTGGATATTTTATTCTTTTGAAGACTATTGATAAATCTAAAAAAGAAAGAATAGAACACCAAAAAGTCAAAAGACAAACCCAAACCAAAAAATTTGATTTTTGAGAAAAGGACACAACCAAAACAACAAAAGGAAAAGCCAGTAACAAACAAAACATAAAAAGTTAATACAAAACAGGACCCCATAAAAAACCAGCACAAAATCATACCCTCACTCCTGGCCTAACCCACCAGAAGAGGACGTCCTGAGCATGCCTTATAGCCGGCCTAACCCACCGTGCTAGGAACCACACTTTGTGACCCACTCCCTATTTTTGACAAGAGCTACTCAAGAGTGAGTAACTCTTCAAAAATAAAAAATTAAATTAAAAGCTTTTGTGATAAAAACTAATAAAAAATCATAAGTAAAAACAGAACTAACTAAAAATTTATATATGTAAATTATACAATGCAGTATATAGATCACACATAATCAAGAAGACAAGCATCAAGAAACTAGACGACCCCATCACACTCAATCCACAGAATGGCTGAACAAAACTGATATGCCGCCCACAATCACAACTCAAAGGATTTGAAGTACGACTTGACATCACAGCAAAGGACTTCATTGAATCAGACCAATGATCATCTCAATGTTCAATACGTACAGATCCGAGTTACAAGGCATTCCCTCCAAACTTGAGCTTCACGCCATTCCCAAACAAGATCGAAACACAGTTCTCCTGCGAACAAGAACAAACGATCATAACAAACCATTTGGAAATCAGATTGATTTTGTTGGCGGTCACAGTCATTGTTGAATGACAGAATGATATCTACGATTCCAGCTTCCTGTAGCTTCCTCCTCCAAGAACGGAATAAATATGATGCTCGCGAAATATAAACGACCATCATCCATCCTCCATTACAGACAGATACAGATGTCAAGGAACAAAAAACTCTGTAATTCCCGGATGGGTGGAACCAGATTCAAACTATAAATTTTTATTGGTTAGAATTTAGATATTTTATCCCTATAAAATATTAAAGACTAACCAATCACACTCCATCAAACTAACAACCCACTTATTTGTAAGTGCTGAAATTACTTGTAATTTCAGCACCACAGCGATTTGAATTTAGCTTACAACTTAGTTGCTTTCTCCAAGAGACCGACTCGTAACAAAACCAGTATACTCTACATCTATTGAGACTAAGAGATATAAGAGTAAGATTAAGATCGGTATTAGACTAAGAAGCTGCACGAATCTATCCGGCCGAAAATGAGATAGCGTGACGAGCAGACGGTGTACCCTATCTGAAATTACTCTATGAGTTAGACCTACCATCCCAACTCAGATTATAACTCAAAAAAATTTGAGAAAAAGTTTTTTCAACAAATAATTGTTTATAATCGATTATAAACGATTATAATGATTTTTATTGTTTCGAAAAATTGTAACATAATCCATTTTTAATCGATGATAATCAATTGTTTTCGAAATTTATGGAGACTGACAATAAAAATCTATTATAATCTACTATTTTCTCTTTTTACTGAGTGCGGGCAGTTATCGCTGAAGTGTTTCCTTAGACATATATAAAAATAAAAATTTGGCTGTTTTTTGTCATTAAAACTCAATGAAATCTTGTAATCAAACTTCTTATCTGACGTGTATAAATCGAATTAACCGAATTGTTTTATTTATAACTACCTGAGTTCAAAAAAGAACCTCTGTGTCTTTTTTGCGTCGACTCAAAAAAATTTCGCTTTTGTTGTTTTTACAAAATGATTTATTTGACCCCAAGGGTAGAAATAACAACAGGATGATGTAAATAGATCATGTGCTGTGAAAATTATTTTATATTCCTTCTTCAAAAAATTGAAAAGACCGTACATTAGAGCCGTATGAAATGTTTTTGAAGATATACTCCTTTTTCTTGCTCCTACGGTGCTATCAAATTTCAGCTATAGAAGCGGTTATATCAGATTTAAACCTTTTCGAACTATTCAATTCATACAAATTTTATGCCTCCTGGTTTTGCTTTGAGGATATACGTTTACCAACTTAATCAAAAAGCACTCAAGTCAAAAAAATTATATTCAATCGCACCGCAAAAAAAAACGATAATAACAGTTGTGTTTATCGAGATCGAACCAGATTTTGGCATGGTTATTTTGTCGGCAGTATCAACTTGTGATTTTATGTGCAAAGTAGCGCGGTATGTTTATTTATACAATTGAAATTGTTCAGCCGTTCGTTTTATCCTGCAAAAGTACAATAACAGTTATGTCCCTCTATTGTAGCAGCGTCGCCGGGGAAAAGCTTCAAAAGGTGAATAAACGAAGGGGATACCTCATCATAAAAAGATCGTGCATTCGGTCGACTAGTCCTTGAATAGATCGCATTCTTAGACCAGAATTGATTCAAGAAAATATGCTTTATGAAAAAATATTGCGGAATTTAAATAAAAAACAATTTGATGAAATGGCGATGGAATCCGACTTCAAGGCATTGATTCTTTTTTTGTTAATTGTTTCAACGGTCCTTTATCTTCAAGTTTTTTAGTCTTTTTTCTGGGTGAAAGAAAATCTGAGAAAATTAATTAGCAAAACCACTTTACTCGTTTTTTAAAACAAAACAAAACAAAACAAAACAAAACAAAACAAAACAAAACCATTTTACTCCTTTTTCACCAAACAAAAATTCTTTCTGCTCTCTGACGTCGTGTGCCAGCTGCACTTAATACCATCATTACAAGAACCGCATGTAATGTAGTAGAAAGAAGGTAAGTAAAAAGCAATCAAGAAATGCTAGACTAGTTTCACTCTTTGATCGTCCCAGCCAAACCAATAAAGCCAATCTTTCGAAAAATTACGAAGTCGGTGAAGGAAGACAAAGCACACTGCATTACATTACATTACAAGGCATATATATTTTTAATAACACAAGAAAAGGGGAGGGGCAAAAGAGTACCTTTTTCGGCATTGGAAATATGGAAAAATAAGGACGTCACAATAATCTAATCAAGCGTAAAACACGCGCCTGTATAAACTCTTTTTTTTGCCTTTTCTCAGCTCCCCGTCTTTTCATATTACCTCTTGTTTATCCGGTGTTTAGCAAACAAACAAAAATAAATTGAATTATTGTTTTCTGGTAATGGGTAATTTGGTCACGCCGCCCGCCTGCAATGGCCCCAAGTGATGTTAAGGTAGCATTACCATATTACTACTAAAATATCCACTCTTTCTCAGGTGTTTCCAGTTAGCCTATCCTAATCAAATGATTCGCGCTGATTGTCATTTCAGTTCACTTGCGTCATCGAGCTTTATCAATAATTACACTTTTCCTCTCTATTAGACCCAAAATTCACCTCATCTACGTGTGTGAAAACCCTGCAAAATCCAATATTTCATTGACATACCAATTCTCACGGCCGACATTGGAGACCTTTATAAGTTCCAAAGATCCAAACGTTGTGGCTCTATTATGGCTCTAAAGTTATTCTTCTTTGGGAAATTGAGTATTACTTACTCGCAATTGAGGCTACAGCTGAAAAGTAGCAATATCAAACGCTAGTATTTTATCAAAATCATTCGACCACAAATATCCAGATGTTTTTGACAAAAAATAACGGCGGGTGGGTCCAATCTTGATATGACCATTAAAGTATAGACCCATGGAAAGATCCAAAAGTGATGGGTCCAAGGAGTCTGGAAACGACCAGAGAGAAGCGAACCGATTCGAAAACGTGGACCTTATTCTCAACCAACCGGATCCCGTTTTACATGACTTCGATTCTACTTCAAACAACAACTCAAAAAGCGGTCATAGTGCTGAACTTCAGGATTCAGATGCGAGCCAAAACCTCGAATTAGTTCATGAAGACTTGGATCAATTTGATAGTAGTGAGAGATCTGCGCTGCCGCATGGTTTGAAAGTTGATAACTTTTCAAACAGCCAGAAAAGTTATAGAGTTGCACCAACAAGTGGTACAGAGGATAAAGATAGAAACAAAAAGTTGTGTTGCAGTATTTGTGGGAATATATTTTATGGAAGCGAAAGTGTTTTAAATAATAGATCGAACAGTGCTGCTGGTCTAAATGTGAATAGCAGAGATACAACTTATGTTGGTGACGCCGCTTACTACCAATTCTCCGATCATTGTACGGCTACTAGAAACAATGCAGCCGCCGCGGATAAGTTGAACGTTAGTGGTACGATTAGTGCTGACACTAAGGACAGCAGTTCTATCAAAAATAGAGTTAATTCGACCCAAAATTACCATTCGCTGTCCCAACAGTTTGAGCCGCTTGGCAGTTACCAGGGAACCTTTACTGGACCAAGTTGCAGTGAAACTTCATTTGGGCCCGAACAAACTTTACCACGTCTAGAACGAGCTGGGCTAGAATTGGGTTCAGATCATTCAGAGCCGGATTGGTCAAGAGCCGATCCAGATTTGGAAGTTGAGTCCCAATTAGGCGAAGAGAGAGATAGCAGAAGAAGACGTTGCGACAATTTTGCAGTTTCTGCTTACGATCGGCAGTTTTGTGGAACCAGTTCGGCTCCGACAACGTCGGCTGAAAAAGAGGAGCGTAATTTAGAGAGCAGAGCTTTGCCAGTTGCGCTGCCCTGCCATACTTCAAACCGGGTCGCGGATGATAATATCCCCGATTTAACCCACATTATACAATACCCGCAGGGCGAAAATAAAAACAACAATAACAGGCCGCCGGAGGACAGCGGAGGAATTATTTACAGCGGAAATAAGAGCGCAATAGGAAACTTTGCTTGCTCTGAGCAGCCCAGTTCAAATAATCCAAATATCACTCCTTCTTCCAACGCGTCAGCGGCAGCAAAGGCAGATTCCTCCTCGTTGTCGTCGGCCTGCGAGGCAGCAGCGGCGGCGGCCTCTAATTCTGTTTCCTTGGTGCATTGGCCGGGAAATAAAGATTACTTTAAAGTGCCAACAAGAAGTTCCTCCGCCGCACAAATCAAAGACCCTGCTCCACTTGCTCATTTTGACTCCTCTGCTCTTTGTGATAGAAATAGGGACAATAAGCTTGCACCCGGCCACAACGCACAGTCTAGTTTGAAGCGTCCCACTGTAGTGCCTTTATTTCCAGCTGCATGCTGTCCCGATTGTGCAATAATTCCACCAGCAAAAGAACAGCACTCCAGTTTTAATTCGACCACCGGACTCTTTAATCTAATTCCCGGTCGCCACAACCCCGATCCAAACAAAGCACTACTAGACCGACCAGATCCTCCGCCGGATAACAAACGTCGCGGCGGACCACGCAACACTAACGACGCTGCTGTTGACGCTCCATACCACGTCAGCACAGAACCAATTCCCGGAGAAGAACAGGCCAGTGAAAAGGCAGCAGCCGCAGCAGCCGCAGCCAGTCTTTCGATCGAACCCAGCGGGCAACAAGACCAAGAAGAAGTTTACACATTGTTACCCCCACGCTCCCTAAATGTATTGCCAAAGTCTTGCGCAAATGAACAAGAAGGCAACTTAGTACAAAAACAAACTGCTAATAGCTCGACTGGAAACCCCGGATCGAATGCCAGCTACTCAAACCAACCTTTATTTGAAGAACTCTGCTCGAACATCGACAATGCACCAGTCAATTTTATCGATCAGGCAAATTTAATCGGAGCAAAAACGTCACCAAACGCGACCTGCAGCCCCCACTCACCTGCCCATTTTTCACCTCAAGGTCAGAATTCCCCCATCGGTGTATCAGTCGCAAATAACAATAGATACAACTGCCAGGCAGGGCCCTCAAAATTATCTCCGAAATCTCTCAACCCGATCCTACAAACACCCGATGACCCCGGGTCAATTTCGTCCGAGCCCACGAGTGCGAGTCATTGTCGGCATCACACGAAACGCTCCCCTAACCGAAATCTGCAACTACGACACTGTCTTGGTCCCGTAAGTCGCAAAAGCATGAACAAAATGGCCTGTCTGGAGAAAAGTCGTAGCGTAGACACGGGCGGAGGAGCCACGACTAACAGTTTATACTCGCAGAATGGTTCCTCATACGACACATGTTGCTCTAGTTTTAACGAAAACGAAGCGGGCGAAGACAGCCTCGCAAAACACTCCGATGACGTCATGATGGCCCCGACGGAAGACCAGCCTTTATTTTTCATCCCAGTATCCGCCTCAGATAATCAGAATTTGGGCAAAAAAGGGGAGAGTAATAAAAAGACATCTTTCCGTGCCTTGGACCCCTTAAGGCAGAACTATGAAGAAGATTCCAGGTATGCTGACGAAGCCGACGACCCTATGGAGTCCCTTTTAAGAGGCAGCCGAGGGTCCGTTTCTCAGTTACCTACGCGATCTTCTGGTCGAAAACCTCCCAGCAATAGTGCAAATAATAGACAGAATAGCTTACGCAGTAGTTCTAGCAGTATTAAACACTTTGATAAGTATAAACCGGCAGGAAACCAAGTTTATTTTCCAAACGGGTCAGTTAATCGTGGAAGTCCAAGAGATCCTAGAAAAAAACAGGACATGGCGAACAATCGTCGGCAATCTTCCGCTTCTCAAGCACCAGGATCGCCAAGTCTTATTAAAAAGTACGCTAAACGAGCGAGTATCGTTTCAAACACGGGAAACGTAGAGCTGAAGTTAGATTCCAATATCAGTATTAACAAACTCAGTGCCTCTAGTAACCAGAAAACATCGGCAGTCGGGACGGAGTTAGGGGCGGCGGTGCCTCCGGTGGGACACTTGCACTCGAAGGAAAGCAAACAGACCCAGGCACATGCCAGTTACAGACTGGGTTTCCGTCGGTCACTATTTGAAAAGCGCAAGAAGTTAAGCGACTATGCCATGTTATTTTCTCTCATCGGAATTTCACTTATGGTGCTGGAACACGAACTTTCCTATCAAATTTTGGTAAGTGTTCCAAACTTAATTAACTATTCACTAGTTAACCAACATTTATTGTTCCAACCATTTGAAAAATGGAGAGGAACTTTATTCGGGTGTGTTTTAGTTATTTTCTTTTTTTCTTTTTTTTCCACGCGAAATCAGCTTCCACAAATAGTCATCGGAGAGAGTTGAGTGATATATCAAATCAAAACCCTTTTAGTCGTGATTCGAACGACATTACATAATTCGAAAAATTTTCCCAGTGTCGAAAAAAAACCGGTTTGAACTTTTTGGTTTTTCGTCTTAATTCGAGCGAATAAAGCGAGCGAGAACGCTTACAATAACTAGTTTTAATGGCTGAAGACTTGCAATAGCTTAATTTAAAACGTATAATTATTTATACTCGAGGACCATTAGTTTTTTAGCACCTTTTGGAATCAAAAACTTCATAAATTCAAAAAATCAAAAAGAAAATTGAAAGAATTTACTAGTCATTTTTCTGCATTTTTTTCTCAAATTGTTTATTTTAATATGATTGTCGAATATGCCTAATCTCTTGTTTTTTTGCTCAGATCCTTTTATCGCATTATGCCGAAAAATGAGTATAACAAAAAACTTCTTTTTTTTTAAGACTGGTCGGAACTTGCTGTGCTAATTGCACAGTAACCGGCTATCCTTGTTATTTTTGGTAACCAGTTTACAGAACAAAGTAAACTCAATCAAGACTGTGATAAGTAATTATATTTGGGAAGTAGCTCACAGAACAACGTAAGCTCAATTAAGCTTGTAATCAGTTTTGTAGTCTCTTCATTTTGTAGTCAGTTCTTATAGAAGCATATACAAATTGCGAGTTTTTAGAAATAGTCTGATTCGGAAACCTGAAATTAGAATTTCAAAGTATTCAGAGGAAACATGCCATCAAAAACTTCAACTTAATTAGTTTTTGTCCTGACCGCTTGCATAATTTAAAGTTAGAAATTGATTCGACCAAACTCGAGAAATTGCATCCGATGATGCATCTGGTGTGGCACTTTCTAAGGCCCTTAACTTAGTAATTTTAAGAAAACTTGTTAAAACCTATTTCTTCTTGTTCCTACTTTTTAAAATGGGGAGTACATTTGCCTTCGGGTGGGTTTAAGTTTTTTCTTTTTTCTTTTTTTTTGTTTTCAAGCAAAATCAGATAAGAAAAACCTTCATTGAAATGAGTCGAGTGATATACTAAGGCCTTTCAGCCGTGATTCAAAATACATAAAAACTTTCAAAATACTTTTTCATGATGCCTGATGAGCCTCGATTGAACAGCGCGCAATCGCATAAAATAACGCAAAAATAAACAACCGTTTTTTCAGGTGAGCCTGGTCGCGCGAGTAAAATTTCGATAAGAATTGTCAAAAATTATACGAGTTTGTATAGACTTGAAACGAAATTCTTTTTATCTTTTAAAAATGATCTTTCTCTACCTATGACGTCAGGGGTGGGCTTCAAGGATGGAGTTTTGCTTGTTTAGCTTCTTTATGATATTTTAAGCTTCAATTTTTTTTAATGAAAACCACCCCCACCCTTTAGAAGTTTCTAGATACGCACCCACTTGAACTGATGAAGAGTTTTGGCTACGCGCTAATTGCTCCTATCCAAAAACATTCAAGTGCAACAAAATATATGAGTGGCTTTTTCTTTCAATTTATATCACATTAGGTCCATTATTTTCCCATCTTGAAGAGGTTTCAGCATTGATAAGAAAAACTTTCAAAAACTTATCCATAGTGAGAAAAATGTGTTCAATTATTTAAGCCAATCGATTGCGTAAATTTGAATTCAATAGCCAAAAAATTACAGTACCGTCATAATTACCCTCCACTCTCAAAATTCGAACGCCCTTTCGCCTTGTTTTTTGAGACCATTTTGTCTATTGAATAAAAACCAAACCGTTACTGAAAAATTTCTAATTTTGAGGGGGGGGGGGAGCGAGCGTGGGGCAATTCATATTTTTTGCCGTATTATTTAAGTTAAAAATGATTTACGTACACTTTATATTCAAATGTTTCTGCCCAAACCCAGGATAACAACTCAAAGAAATTTAATAATTTAGAAAGGTTGCAAGTGTTTTTTCATTTTTTCCGAAAGTGCTTTTTGCCAAAAATATTACGGAGAAATGTGTCAGGATCGATCACAAAACTGGCAAAGCCTAAATAAGTTTTCTGAACAGAAAAAAGTATAAATCATAAATCTTCGAATTTTTAGATTTTAGAAAACCATGGTTGGTTACTATATTACTACATTCGTTTCAAATTTGAAACCAAGGAAAACGGTTTATTTCAATGAAATAAAGAGCTTGATTATATGTATACTTTTTGAAGGTAAGAATTCTGTTGAAATGAAAAGTCTGCCCCTTTGAAATTCTATGGATAATAAATGTCTCCACAAAAATACTGTCTCTACAAAAACCGTAAAAATCTGATTACACAGTATTAAGAATTGAATATAATTTGAAAGTACCAAAACCAATAAAATCCATCAAAATCATCTTTTTGTTCCGACTTTTGAAGAAAACGACGGGAGAATTGTGCCCGGGAGGGATGGTTTTTCTCTACACAAATTTTGGCGCTTTAACTAGCCACTTATAGCGGGTTTTTTAATTTAAATTGAGCACTGTTTATTACTTGAGCTCAGTTTTGAAATTATGATGACCTGCAATCTCTTTTACAAAAGTATTAGGGTTCAAACATTTTCAGTTTGGCCGATTTGGATAAACAATCCCCCTGATACAAATAGTGTTGTTTCCACTTCATGTTCATTTCGCATAATTTTCAAAATGCTTTTAAGCTCAAAAGTTCATAATATACCTAACTTTTTGGGTTTCCACCTCCTGAATATCCTTTTTTGTAATAATTTTTTAGATTGAAATTTACTTTTTGATCTAGAAAGATTTTGTTTTGAATTTTTGCTTCTTATCATATTTTTTTAAAATTATTTATTTTTTGCTTAACAGTGGGGTAAACGCGATGGAAAGGAAGGTGGGGGAGAGGACATGAGGGGAGTGGTGGAGGTTGTAACTGTCAAGGGGAAATGGGGTATGTGGTCGTGGTTCTAAACATAGCTGGATTGGATGAAAAAAAGTTCCATTTGAGATACTAAAAATAAATACCAATTGTCATTCACACGATGCAAATCAAAAATGAAGAAATAAAACATCCATTTAAATGGATTTTAAATGAATTTTAATTAAGTTGAATTTCAAAAAACTTTCAGTTACAACGGATTTACAATCCATTTCATTGCCCAAAGGCAATAAGAGAATCGTTTATATTAACAACATTTTACAACACAAGAATACATTAAAATCAGTTTTTCCATTTCATTTAGACGCGTCTGAAATTTCTTACACACTAACTCGATTTGAGTCTTAGAAAAACTATCAAAACAGTTTTTCTCAAATTTGATACGATTTTATGACAATTTTTGGAATCCAATTTAAAACACATAGGGTTTTTGGAATCAATGAAATTCCTAAATTTGAGCGGGAAGGAATCAAAGTTTACTTCCATCAATTCTTTTGTGGTTGCAACAAAGAAAGCAAGTAATTGGATCTGAAATTCTTGCTTTTGAGGCGCAAAATTTTTCTTTTAAATTATTATCATTTTTTTCTTTTTTCTTTTTTTAAAAAATTATGAGGGGATGATCATTTTTTCATCAAGCTTTTGATTTTATTTTACTTTTAGATAATTCTGACTTTTATCTATGTAATGATGCATATTTTTTCTGAATAAAATTGTAACAGCATACAAAATGAGTTAGTATGATTTTTTAACAACTAAGTTCATTTTTTAAATACATGTTTGATGTATGTGCAACGCTCTACGCAATTTTTGCAGAGTGGATCAGAAGTATGTTGGCTTGCCTGTATCATTATTTTGTAGACTGTATAAATGAAATCGTACATATCAAAATTCTTCAAATGTTAATTGTTCTGACTTTTGAAGAAACCGGAATATTTATGCTCGGTCTGATTTTTTTAATCAGTCAAACTTCGCCGATCGAAATAAAAAAACGTTTCTGCGCCATTGAAAATGTCGACTTCCCAAGTTCAAATTTAAAAAGATATTTTTTGTAAAAATCTGAGGGTTTGAAAATCGCCAAGTTCTGGACTAAATTATGCGCGCTTTGAAGAGTATGTTCACAATGCTGAGAGCGTAATGCGAAATATTTATGCGAGGCGAATCAACCCGCACAACAATATTGTTCTAAATTGAGGCTGGCTAATCGGTCGTATTAATTTCGTAGAACTCGGAATTTAACACATACATATTGTCCAAAATGTATGTTTTCAAAATTAGAGCATTGTTTGTTTTTCTTCTTGATGAATATATTTGTAAACCATTATTTTTGCAAATCTACCAGATTGGCACTAAATTGACTTCGTTATAAAAAAAACCAAGCACAAATGTTGTTTTGGAATTTACTTTAATTTAAATTGTTTCTTAGTCTTATGAACACATTTAGTGAGCAGTTTTTCGTTTCTGTAAAATATTTTTTAAACTCTTTTGTTTTTTAAGCTTGCTATTGCTTACAAGTATTCGCATTGTTTTTTTCTATGAATATTATTGTAAAACAAATTTCTTTGCAAATCTACCAGATGCCTACTTCAATGCAGCAGTTCATTAAATCATAAATTTCCGCCTCGATGTTATTGTTTACAGTGACCATCGTAGTAAAGCAAAGCTGGAAAAAGGCAGATTTAGTAAGAACATGTG
This sequence comes from Symsagittifera roscoffensis, assembly GCF_963678635.1. NCBI lineage: Eukaryota > Metazoa > Xenacoelomorpha > Acoela > Convolutidae > Symsagittifera > Symsagittifera roscoffensis. The sequence goes on from NC_087062.1 coordinate 88,172,274, forward strand.
CTTGCTTAGAAATTTATTGTCTTATAGTTTTGCCAGACCAAAATGCCAGACCAAAAAATAAAACAAGTCTGCTTGTATCAGACCTAAATCTTGAATAAGCTGATTGCCCTTTAAAATGTTAGAATTCATTTCTGTGTTGGAAAAACAAAAGCACACTCAGAAAAAAGAATAAAAATACCAAATAAACGATTAACAAACTCTTTTTACTGAGTGCAAGCATTTCCATTACAAATGCAAAAAAAATTGCAGGCACACATGAAGGTCGGAAGACCCCATAAAAAGTATAATTTTAAAAACATTCAATATTGAAAAAGTTTTCAAGCAACCATAACTCTGGAAAAAAAACAACTGCAAGCAACATAATTTTTTTATTATTTTGAGCTCCAACTATCACAAAATTTGAAATATTTTAGATAGTATCCAAAATTCTATCACATTTTGAAAATTGAGAAGTCAAAATTTGTGTAAAGAAAAAATTGTTTCTATTAACTATTGAAGTTTGATGTTCAAGATGAGTCAAAAATTACTTAGCTCGAAAACCGTCGTTCTTTGATTGCAGATTTAATTAAATAAATAGATTTTGGTTAATAAAACACTTTTCGAAACAAAAACAAACCAAACAAAAGTGAACCAAATCACTTCCAGCACTCAGTAAAAAACAGATCATAATTGATTAAATTACAGTTATAATTTTTGTTTTAGAAAAAATATAGAAATCAATTAAAAAAAACTTAGGTATTTTTGCCTTTTGTAATTCACTAAAATGAAAACTTTTTTGATGAAAATAAAACTATTTATGATTAACTAAAAATGAAAAAAAAACTGTTTAGATTGTCTTGGAAAAATGATTCTAAAATAATTCACAATGTCGTATTTTGTTAAATTTCCCTTAAATCACATATATGTCCTCAAATGGAATACAATTTTAGCGTCAATCAAGAAATTTTTAGAAGTGAGATGTGTTCCTACCTTTTGGTTAATCTTGAAATAACCATCAAACTGAGACAATGTGCTCAGTTTGTGGTCACAAAAAAAAATACTTTTATTCACAAAATTTAATGAAAAAAAAAATTGAAAAGAAAGCCTATATAATTGAATTGATTTGAAAACTACTGACTTCCGGACAAAAATAATTCGATTTGCATTGACTAAGCTCAAAAATAAAAATTTAAACATTTTTTTAAAAAAAATTGTCTAGAATCAAATATCATTGATTAAAATCAATGAAAATAAGTTTTAACTTTTAAAAAATTTAAAAACTTTAATACCATTTAAATAGTTTATATTCTTTAAGTCGTCTTTACTCAAAATTTAGCCTAAATTTAGTATCAATTTTTTTTGAGTGCAGGCATGTCAAGAGCACATATTGAAATTTGCAGGCATCCATAATTTTCACAAGACCCCATAAAAAAATTTGCATAAATCAATAAGTAACAAAAATTTCAAGCAAGCATAAATTTGAAAAAATAAATCACAAACAAAATAATTTTTTTAATTTTGAGGCCAAGTTGTCGATCGTTTTTAAGATTTTCAGATGATCTAGAAAAAAACTCCGTCAAAAATTAAATATCGAGTCGTTCAAATTTGTATGGAGAAAAAGTGTGTCTTATTAACTATTCAAGTTTGATTCAGGAAGTGCAAGTTTGACTACAAATTTATAATCAGCTGAAAACCGTTTTCAGAGTGGAGATTTAAATTAGAAGAATAATTATTGATGTGAAAAATTATTTATTGAATCAAACACAGACCCAAAAAATGTAGTGCAAAAGTACTTTCCGCACTCAGTTAAAACACATCATAATGGATTGAATTGCAATTTTAACTGTAGTTTTATAAAATTCATTATTACTTAAACTATTTATATTTATATTTCATTTTAAACTGAATTTTTTTGAAAAAAAATAATGATAATGCATTACAAATAATTGTAATTTTTGTAGGAAGTCTTCGAAAATTGATTTTAAACATTGCCATTTTGTATTTTGCCAAAATGTTATTACAACACAAATATATCTCAAAATTACCTTTTGGATTGTTTTTTTTATGTCAATCGGGAAATTTTGACACGTGATATGTCTTGTTACCTTTTGATACATCTTAAAATAATCATCAAACTAAGACAATGTGCTCATAGTTCGGTGGTGAAAAAGAGCAAAAATCATTACATGAGCAAAATTTAACTTAAAAAAATTGATGAAAAATTTTTTTTTTGTTGAATTGATTTGAAAACTCTTAAATTGGTTTCTCAACTATAACAAAAAATGAAAAAGGGATTAGAAAATCAATTTTTTTTGATTATAACTCAATAAAATAGCTTGAACTTTTATTGAAAAAGATATTGATTAGAACAATTTATAACTGATTATAAAGAACTAAAATCAATTATTTTTTCAATTTAAAAAAATTATTAGAAAAAATTTAATACTTCAAAAAAAAATAATAATTTTTGAATCGATCATGTCCAAAAATTTTCCATATTTTAAGAATTAAATTTTTTTAATGAGTGCGGATGGTTGATATTCTGAAAATCCAGATTTGGTACAGAAAATGTTGTCAAACTGAAAACATTAATTGTAAAAAAAAAATAAACTTTTACATTTAAAACTGAAGCTAAAAACCAAATGGTCCTAGATAAAGTTCTATCTAGATTGGTTTGATATTCATTGCAACAACAACAGCAGTAGCTAATTTATCCTCGCTAATATTACATACTTCAGTTCATTTACTTTCGAAATATAGAGGTAAGAGCTTCTGGGATATGAAAAAGTATGGAAAGGCTTGACTTTTGTTGAATGTTTTTTTCTCGCTTCAAAGGATAAGTGGAGTACTTGTGCTTTAAGTTTTTTTTACTTCTGACATTTTTCGATTTTCACAATTTGTTTACAATTTGTTTTGACAATTTGTTTTAACAATTTGTTTACCATCTGAAACTATTGATTGAATAAGCTGCATTTATTCATTGCGAGAATCTATGCATTATAAACAATACTTAAGTTTCTGTTCCTATATCCCAAAAACGTGATCTCAAGTACAAGCAGCTTTATTGTTCCGATCACCAAATGTTAGAGAAAACTTTGTGATCAATTTTTATCGCGTTAAATCAGGTACTGCACCACACGTCAACAAGGTCGATTAAAATATCATTTTAAGGCTCTTTTGCTCAAAAATTGGACTGCAAGTTCGCAAAAAATTTCCTCAGTGTCAAAAAAATGATCTGATGATTTTTTAATTTCAGTTTTCAGTTTTTGTTAGTTTTCCGATATTTAGCAAAAAACTACGAGAACTCAAAAGTATGTTTTTGTTTTTTCTTAAGCCTTGTAAACAAAGAACAAAACATAAGACACAATACAAAAAAAATGATTTTTTTTTTCACTTTGAGGTTCTCAAATTTCACTTTGTTTCTTGTTATTTTTTGTTGTTTGCAAAGATGATTGCGATCGAATCTTTTGTGCTCTCGTGCACAGTAATCAGATATTCAATTATGCATAAAGTAAAATATATCATTAAAAAGGAAACAATACATCAAACTGACGAAATTAGGTTTTTTATTTTAACTGGAAAATGAAGCAGCAGTTGAAATTAATATATTAAGGCACTGAAAAAAAAGAGTTCTCCAGGACAATTTGGTAGTCCATATGTGCTATTAAGTAAAGGTAAAAGTACCAAATATAAAGATTGCAAAAAATTGGAACAGACAAAATTAATTACAAAGATAAAATTACCTATTTCAGACAATTTTTACATGCAAAAGCTAACATTTCAAAAAATATGCCTCAAGGTCACCTACAAATTTCTCAAATTTCGAATGCAAAAATTGATCAAAAATGGCAAATAGCTTTTTAAAATTATTTTTGCCTGTTCCAAATTTTTGCAATTGGTATAGTAGATGTGAATTGATTGTTGTTCATTTGAAAATGCTCTGGGTTACTTTTGACGCTTGATTTGATAAGTTTTTGTTCAGGACAAAGAGCTGAGCAAGTGGGTATCGATTAGTCTGAAGTGCCTCATCACTGGAAGCACGCTGGTGCTGGTCGCCTTAATAGTCACTTACCACGCCAGGGAAGTCCAGGTAATCTCCTCCACATTTCCACAATCATAAATCAAACAGCCTGACACACAAGCAGCTCGGACTAGACCTTCGGAAACAAGTCCAGCGCCAGTTTACTTGTAATGTTTCTTAGCGCCAGTTTTCTAAGTTTTTCTCATCTATTGGCTAAAAATAACCTTGATTAACAAATTGGTGTTATGATACTGATACTCAATAGTATGTAGAGGCTTTGAAGAAGTCTTATGAGTTTTGTTTTATGAGTTTTGGCGAGTTCATATTTGAAGAAGCAGTGCTTATATTCATTTGGTTAAGCTTTGCATCCGAGGTTCTTCATGTTTAAGGTTCGATTCTCAGACAAGGCAATTTTTGCTATAAATATAAAACTATGTGCTTTATTCTGTGTATAAAACAAAGTTATTTTCTAAAAGCGTTTCCAATTTTGAACGGCAGCCTTGTTCAGTAGCGGATTTAGGAGGCGGGTGATTTGTGTGAGGGCTGTCACCCAAGGATATAAAAAAATCCATCCCCCTCTAGAACTATTTTAACATATCCTTTCACGGCAGAACAACCATGAAATTTTTCTAAAGATGCTGGGACCTGCTAGGATAATAGGATTTGCACAACTTAAAGAAAACCCTAAAAAATTTTAGGTTTTTCAAAACTCCAATTTGCATGATTTAGTATTTTTCCCGAAAAACCGCCCATCATAATTGCAAAAAGCCGAGATCTGAGCCTTGTTTTGTCTTATTGAAAGCTGAAAGCAGAAGTGTCATAGAAATGTTATCTAAAAAATTATATTGTCGACTAATGTTAAGCCACTTCGATGTAATGCTTTTTGCTTTTCCATTCGATACACTCCAAAATGACTCCATGTCTGCTGATAATAATCTTTTTTGACAACGTATGGGGCAGATTTGCAAAAATTATTTTGTAAACGTTGACCTTTTTTTAGGTCCACTAATTTCATTTCCGGAGATTTCCCAAAACACTAATGCACCCGATTTTGCTATTTGTTTATGCTGCAGGCATGCAGGCAGGGGTGGACCTAGGATTTTATCGAAAACATTGTCTATCTTTTTTTAGTTTAACCAAACTGATTTCCCGAGCTCTCCCAAATCACAATAAAAACCACATTTGGAATTAAATTTCTGCGCTGCAAAAAAGCGTTTTTAGCAATTTTTTTGTTAAATTTTGACAAAAAAAGCATTATTTTCGACGCGCGCTCCCTTTTCGCCGGCGCCTTTAGAAAATTTTAGAGTTGGTCAGCCGAAATTGATGTCTTAAAATAGTTCCAAAGGGCGGACCCTTTGGATCGTCAACGGGTTGAATCCTTCAGTGGAACGTCCGCCCGGCCCTCTATATCCGCTACTGGCTGCAGGTGAGTTAATAATAATGAAAAATTAGCCCAAATTGCTGTTTTGAAAATTTTCGGTTAAAAAATAATTTTTTTTGCGCGCGCTCTACTTGAAAATTGATATAAATTTCACCTTTGAACAGTTTAAGGCACGATCGATTGAAGATGCCTGCCCTAAAGTAGTTTCAAAAAGAAACCTTTTGAGTGGTCGGGGACCAAATTCTTGAGGAAAGGTGGACTTGCATCCGAAAAGACTGTTAAAAGATTTTTTCAAAAGAACTAAAACTATCGCCTCCTGCAATTTTTAGCATTTTTTGTAAGCATGCGAAGGTTTTAATTTCAAATTTGCAGGAATTGCCGGACTATTGTGTGTGCGCTTTGTGCGATTTATATATAATACGGAAGGATAATACAAAACCAAGGAAGTTTAGATTTTTCAAAAGAACCAAAAGTATCGCCTGCTTTTTTTGGCAATTTTTGTGAGCATGTGGTTTTAGTTTTGAATTTGCAGGAATTGCCTGACTATTTTGTGCGTGTGATTTATATATACTGCTGACCGCTGACTTGTCATCTGTTTGAAAGCGTTGAGCTAATTTGCAGTCTGATAAATTTTCACCTTTGAATTGAATCAGGAAAAAAAAATTGATTAATTCCGAAATTGCGTATTGTTTCGATTTTTTTTCACAAAGTAACAGAATATAAACAAACAGAATGATCGTGGTGTTTAGTTACAAAATGTTAATTTAAAAAAAACCAATTGAAACAATACGCCATTTAGGACTTCATCAAATTTTGCTTGATTCAAGTCTCGAGTTTTTTTACTAGACGGAACTCGAGTTTTTGCTCCGACGATTTTCTACAATCTAAAATTTTGTTTTCAAGCTTCAATAAAATGTCATCAAAGGTAGAAAGTCTTATTACATACAATAAACCGAAACCGATGTTTTTAAAGCAACAACGTTTTCAAACTAACGTTTTTATTAGTTGCCAGGAATTTTGCTTAGCATTGTTGTAAATTAAGTTACACAGCTAAGAAATTGAAATTACTGCAGTCAATCTAGGGAACGTTTTTCAATTTGATCCTTGAAGCTTTTATTCTGAGCTGAGTTAGTACTTAATTTGGCACAATCGGTTACGTAAATGTTAAGTTATTGTTACGTAATTGTTTGATAATTCGATTTACTGATATGATAAATTACTGATACATCGCCTTACTGGAAATACACCTTTTTGATTTTGACACATGTGTCTAGTGTCATGTGTCTAGCAACAAACGCGTCACTGGTTTCGAAGTCAAAACGTTGCTTACTTGATTTTATTTTATAGTATTACCTTTTTTTTACGAAAAAGTCATCGAAAAAGCGTCAAAATTTCAAATTAATTTATTTTCTTCAATTGCAACAATTTCATTCTCACCGAGACGATATCATCAAAATGGTTTCTCCAGACGACTGGCGTAGAAATGTATGAGTGAACATACAAAAAATTCAACCGGTTTTCATGAAAAATAAAATTATGAAAACATTTCTGAAAATGATAAAATGTCCAAAACTGCCCAAACAACTATCTGAAAAGCGTTCACTTGATCAGCTCAAATTTTTTGCCAACTCAGAGATGGATGCAAAAATTAGAACAATTGAAAGTGACAAATTGGAAAACTAATTGTTTCGTTCCGTTGTTTAAAAAACTTTTATCTGTGGGGACCTCTAACCCACCTCAAAAATGATATGCTGCAAATTGAATGTATTTCATCAACAAAAGTCAATAAAAATGTCCATTAAAAAAAAACATTTTTCATCACAAGTTTTCTTAGAAAACGAGAAATCTTTTCGAAATTCGGTCATTGTTTTTACGCTATCTGATTTCATGGTCACTTTGCTTAACTCTTTTTCGACTACGTTGTGAAGCAAGTCAGTCAAGAGAAGAAAATTTGAAACATTGAGAGGTTTTTTAAGTTGAATTGGTTCCAAGACTTGAAATTTTTTGAAGGAAACAAAACAAGACATACTATTTAAACCAGTTAAATTGTATTAATTAGCTTTTTTGTTTTCTATACGTTTATTTTTTGAAGCAAGCTGTCAATTTACAATTGTGGCGCCAAAACTGAAATTTTTTTTAATAATAAGGTACTTAAGCAAAAATATCTCGATTATTTAGGTTTTTTCATTTCCAAAAACGTTTTTAAATTTCAAAATTTTTGATGCAACCTCAGCAATGGGGAATTTGACAGAATATTTTATAAGGTGAATCCGCAACAGTTCGCCACAACAGTTGTAATTTTGGAGTTAATCTTAATAACACTTAAAATAACACTTAAAAACATTTTAGTGTTTCATAGCGTAAAGTGGATTAAAAAAACTTCAAATTTTACCAAACGAGCTTTTCATTCGATGAAAACGTAAAACAATTTAAATTCATTCAAAGTTTGAATCAGTTCGCGAAAAATTTTTTTCAATTACGCCAGTCAAGCAGATAAAGTTTGAAACTGTTCAAGTTGTTTCGATTGTTAAAATTTGTTCGCAAAAAAATTTATTTTGACTTTTATAAATGGTTCGCCAAAAGTAAAATTTTCAAAGCAACCTATTCAAATTTTTTTGGTGGTTCGAATTGGTTACTTAAAAGTTAAATGTTCTGACTACTTGATTTTGTACGCAAAAATTTGATAGAAGAAAACAATTCAAGTCGTCAAATTTGGAACCATTTCTTATTGTTTTGATAGCTTGACTGCTTCACTGAACACTTAATCTTTTGATGAATTCAATTGATTTGCAAAACCTTAATTTGCAGAAACTGAACTTCTTTTTCTTTACGTGCTGCTTAGATTAATTTTTTGAAAAAAAAGCTGATCACACTTACTGGATTATGAGGAAATTAAAACCGAGCAAAGTTAGAGATAGGGCTATATCCCATTATTGTATTGCCAGTCTAGTAACAAAAAATTAAAATTATAGCCACCTCAACACCAAGTTAAATCTATTATAAGAATGTTATTTTGCTTGAGATATGGGGCTATCATGGGAAAAAGCCAAGAAAATAAAAATATTAAGTTAATTTGATACCCATTCAAATCAAGAAGTGGCCTCGAAATGAAGAAAAGCTTTTCATGAAATTAAAATTCATTCAGAATTCGAACATTTATCCTGAAAAATTTAGTTAACCGTCGTTTCCTTAAAAACATTTTAAACATTGCGTCAATTGAGCATTTGGCGTTACGTTTAATCAATAAGTTCCGCGATGCGAAAATTTGTAATAGCCCGGGTTGACCTGCATAGACCAAAAATGCTAATCATACAATTCCATAAACTAAGTCTATGAAAAATTACTACTCGTACTTATTTCATATATTTTGCGAAAATTGTGTCATCAAATTGTCATCATGATTTTTTTCCTGTTTTGGCATGCTAAATAAAAACAAAAATACTAATCAAAAAAATACTAGTCACCAGTGTGATATGCTTTTTTTGCGTGATATGTTTATTCATGCGTTGATCAATATCTGATAATTTAAAAATTAAAATTTCAAAAATAATCATCGCCAAAATCAAAAAGTTTATTACCCTCATTGTATCATTTGTGTAAGACAACTTTAAGACAATTCAGGTAGTTTTCTATCCAAGACCGTTCAACCTTTGGTAACTCCAGCTTTGAGCAAACCAAGTTCTTTGTCACTTGCGTTCGGTTACGAACACAACCCAAAATCTTTCAGAAATTAATTTTAGAAAAAAAGCAATCAAATGTTTTGATTTATGAAAAAATACTTGTCATACAATTTTTACATATGGACAAATGCTTATCATAAAGATTTCATTCAACTTTTTGCACTTATGAAATTGTACGGAATTGCGTGGTAGGAAGATTTTCGTATATGGAAAATATATGATAAGAAGTTTTGGTCAACCCGAGAGGCGACAGCTCGTAACAGGCGACAATTCGTAACAAGCGAAAAGTCGTAACAGTAGATTCAGCGGGGAACAGTGGTTCACGCGCAGTATTTCTCTTGTGCCGGATGTAAGCGCAGTGGAGCAAGCGACTTCTACTTGCCACTGCCTTGTTACGCATTGCCGATTGTTACGAATTGTCGCTTGTTACGAATTGTCGCCCTAACAATAAATAATTTTTTCAAATAACTTGGTTGCATGATAGTACTCAAAAATACAGATATGGTATGTTTATCAGAAATCAATGCCCCATATTTTCTCTAGACACTTCATCTAGACATTTCATCTAGAAGAGAACCATTAAGTAAAATGGCGACGTGGAACAACAAAAATTAGTCACTGGTCTGTAATTCATCTCCAATTTCAACTAATGCAAAATATTAGCCAGCATCCGCTCACTGGCGTCAAATGAGCAACTGACACCACTTCACTCAAAATGTGCCTAATTTTGTAAAAGTCCATTTGTAATGTTTTTAAAGTGCACCTAAAGACCATCTATCTGAGCTCTAAATGTTATTGGTACAACACTTTCAACTGTCGCGGCTCACTAAATACATATTTGCCGGGATGATACTATATTTCTATTTAAAAAATCGCATGAAGTTTTTACTCGTTGTGAGCAGGCGCGGATCTAGGAATTTCTCGAGGGGTCAAATTAAAAAAAAAAAAATTAAAAATTTTGTCGACCTTTTTTTAGGTCGACCAAATTGATTTTCTGAGCTCTCCCAAACTACTATAACGACCCTTATTTGACCAAAATTTCTGCCGCAGGCAATTTTAGAAAAAAGCCCAAAAAAGGGGTTTTTAGGCACTTTTTGGAAAATTTCCACCAAAAAATCGCGTTTTTTTCGGCGCGCGCTCCACCCTCAAAATTAACATAGATTCGGGCGCCCAAGGCGCCCTTAGAAAAATTTTAAGGTCAGTCAGCCAAAATTGGATATCTCAAAATAGTACCTTTGGGTCGACAGGGGGTCCAATCCCTGACGGAAGGGCGTCTGAACCCAGAATCCCCCCCCCACCCCTAGTTTCGCTATTGGTTGTGAGTGAATCATAGTTTTACGGGACAGCATTTGTTTATAATGTTTAAACAACATTCAAATATTCATTCGAAGACGTCAATCATTATATAAAACCACTAAAACACCTCCCATTTAAATTTGGGTATTGGAACCTTCAAATCCAGCCAACATACGGCGCCTCCGGGCTACTAACGCTCTAACTTATCAGCTTGATTTAAACGTGTCAAACTCAAGCAATAACTGATACCACTGAAACATGATTTATGTAATACACAACTTGAATTAAAGAAATAAACGTCCCAACAAGGCCTCTGCCTCCCCTAACCCATAATCTCTCTAGGATTTCGGATCTCTTGAACAACCCGTACTCTTGTTGCAAACAAGGGGGATCCTTATTAAGTTCATTATTTGCATGCTCAACGGTTCATTTAATAAATAGTTTCATACATTGAATGATATAAACTGAAAAGGAAAATGTTTATTACAAAATGGACCGATTTTAGGATTTTAGTTACAAATACAGAACTGATATCCCGAACGGTAAATATCCAGCCAGAAAAATGCAAAAAGTAAAAATAATGCAAAAGTCATAAATTAAGAAAAAAGTCAGTTTGAGGCTAAACCAAGTAAAAAGCTTCGTTTTTACTAGTTCCATAATATTAAATTTTATTTCCTAGTAGCTGTGTCCCAATTTTTATTTTCATTTTTCATCATTTTCGGGGGTATAACTTCAAGATTTTCGTTTTTTTCTCCATTTTGTCTTGACTTTATTATTCTGTTTTATAAAGTGTGACTAAATTATTTATTAAGTGACAAAATTAAGGTTAGTTGAAAAGATGATGGAACGAAGGTTTATAATAGCTTAAGTTAAAACTTTAGCAGAAGTAAACTGTTGGAGGTCAGCCTCAAATCAAATTTCGTCTAATATAACCTGAAAACATATTCAGAGCAGTTTTTCTCGACGCTGAGACCATTTTTGAAATTTTTCTTCGGAATCCGAGTCAGGGCTAATAGGGCTTTAATATGATACTCACTTTACTCCTAGGAGATTTCTTTTAGCTAGTCAAAATCGGTAAGAAAAAAAAACATTGTTTTTCTTGCGCCATTGTTTTTACCCCAATCTTTTAGTTCTTGTTGTCAAATTTTAAAGGCCGATACAAACTTATTTTCAGGCAACATTAATAACGGTTTTCCTCTCAAAACCTTCCAAAAAGTTTAAAAAAATCCTGTTTCCTGTGCACGCCCCCGCTGTTGAAACAAATAAAACTATCAGTGTCACAACATAAACCTAATCTTGAAGCAATGGTTTAATATATTCTTAATGCTTAACAGGCGCAGCTTATGGTATTTATTTTTAGTTAAGGCTAAGGTCAATCTCGACCTGCCCAAATTTGATTTAGTATTTCAAAGGTTCCAATGTTTTTTCAATATTTGATTCTTAAACTTGATTTGACAAGCTGAGAGTTTTATGGTTAATTTATTAAAATAATGTGGTTTGAATTGGGGCAAACTACGAGTGCTACTTTGAGTATAGCAGCTGAAGTTTCAAAAAGGGTTTCGTTTGGTTTTACATTGAACCTTATTAAAATTCGTTGATGTTTCTAGATTTTGTATTTGAATTACTTCAAAAATCTACAGTTGAAATCTGAATGAAATGTCAAGGCGTTAATCTCCAATTGAGATTAATCCAAAACTTCCCGCTGAACGAGGTTGAAGGCTTTCCTGGGATAATCCGAACATGAAGTTTTGATTGTATCTGGCCTCAATAAAGATCTTGCTCTCTTCTAGAACTCCAGCGGTTGTTTCTATAACCTGGCTCAAATGTCTATGAATGTCATTGGCAAAATGATCAAAATTTCCTCCTCGTTTTTAAGAACCTTTCGTAGTGAAAATTGATTACTTTTTTTCATCCTTTCTGAAAGCGCAAACATTGAATTAACAAACAAAAACTGAAAAAGTAGAAATATCACAACATTTCAAAATATATCAAAACTGCTCGTTTCAGGGCGAAGCACTGAATATTCCGACTGCCTTTTGAGGTCTATGGAGCAGCAATAACATAAAGTATTGCAATAACATAAAGAAGGTAATAAAATAAAAGTAAATCATTTTTTCTAAATTTGAGATTTTTTGTGGAAGTCGTCAACCACACGCCATATTAAGTACAAAACGATAGATTTCGCTCCTAGAAACAAAAGAAATATGGCAGATAAGCTTCCTTCAACCAATCTGGAACGATTTCTAGGAGGGATTAAATCGCGTCCGCGTTAATAGCGCAAAGTATATCGCACGTTAATTGTCCCAAACTGGCCAGAATGACAATCTCTAAACATCCATAATTTTAAAAAAATGATCACAGGTGGAATATCTTTTCACATCTAAGCTCAGGACAGCAATAGCTTTTGAATTATCAAAAAAAAAATCCGTCAAAAATGGCTAGTTAAAAAGTCAAAGTTTTTCTGTAGAAAAAAGAACCTCCCAGAGCACAAATATTCCGATGCTTTCCTCGAGAAAGTCAGGACAAAAATTCTGAATAAGACGAGGTGCGGTGTGTGCCGTCTCTTTATCGTCATTGTTCCGACTTTTGTTAAGAAAGTAACGGAATAATTGAGATGCTCGGGGTGATTTTTTTCAGGCAAATTTCAAATTTTTAATTGAGAATTTTTGACGGATTTTTTTTATCAGCCGAAATATATTGTTGTCTTGAGCTTAATATCAAAATGATATTTCACTTGTGATCAATTTTCATTTAGTTATGAGGGTTTAAAGATTGCCATTATGGCCAATTTGGGACAATTAACGCGCGATATATTTCGCGCCATTAACGCGTAAGCGGATATTGATTGAATCCCTTAAGAATATGTTTCAAAAAGGCTAAACCAGGCTATTCTTCATACTTGCTACGTAGATAGGAGCAAAATTTATCAGTTTAAAATTGATATGGCGTGCGGGGGAATGATTTGTAATTATTTTCGTTTTTTTTTCTTCGGAAAATGCATCATTTTTTAAAGAAAACATTGCTTCAAACAGCTTGAGAGACAGTCGGAACATTCAGCGCTTCGCCCTGGTACGAGCAATTGTGTTGCGTTTATGCTATTTATTGAGCGAAGTGATGATATGTTTCTGAAAGATTTATTTTAACTGATCTCATTTAACAACAGAGAGGAACAAAGGATAACCCGTTGCTGTTCAAGTAGCACAGAATGTTCTGACCGCACTCATTTAAAAAGACCGCAGATATCTGAGTGCAGAAATTTGACCGCTGAAATCAAAATCAAGAAATTTTTCAAAAAATTTTTTAAAAAAATTGTGATTTTTTTAAATTTTAAAATCATTTTTCGGTCCAAAATTTCCGTTAATTTTTTTTTCGAAATATGCTTTGTTCTAGATGAAATAATACTAGCATGAAAGGTAACAATAGCCAAAAAAACTGAGCGTTAAAATTGAAAAAAGAATCTAATTGGGAGGCCAGCCTCTGCATGTATTCAGATTGTGAAAAAACGAAAATGTGCCGCGTAATTTTTCTTGGCGCTGAGAAAACTTTTTGACGTTTGTTAAAAAGTCCGAATCAAGATAAGGGGCTGCAGTGTGAATCCGTTTTTGGTCCTGTCTGAATTTTCCTTGAGATTCCTAGAGAGAGAAATACGAAACCGACCCCATGTCATAACTCCTTACCGAACCCTAGGTCATAGTTCTTTCCCACTAAGAGACAGACTCTAAATCAAATTTTCTTCCCATTTTTTGAGAGAGATCGGAACAACAATGCAAAGCCCTGAATGTCTCGACTGCCGCTCATATTGAAGTTTTTTTCTGGTAGTACACTTTTTTGAGGCTGAGCAGTCTCTTTGGAGTTGATAAAAAATTTTTAAATCCTGGGCTGAGTTACTTTTAGACAGTTGCCTAAAGGCCAAAGGGTTACCTAGGTGTACTAATTAAGTCTTGAAAATAAATCTTAGCTCTTGACTTTCTTTGAGTATGGTATAATGAGGTGCCTTTGACTTTATTCAGCTAATCATTTCTATTAATAACAGGAGGAACTGAATTAAACGTATTCTCTTAAATACACGCTTTTGATGATTCCGCGTTTTTTTTTGCTTAAGTATATTGATGAGCGGAATTTAGGGCAATTAATCAAGATAGTTAAAAGTGAAGTTATAATGTTAAAGTTCACTGGAAAAACAAATCGAATTCGATATATTTTTCCAGTGAACTTTACATGAAATTCACTTTTAAATATCTTGATTAATTGCCCTGAATTCCGCTCACCATTTGCGGCCGGTTGACGCACTTCCGCTATTAAACAGAATCGAATTTGCATTTCGTGTTCACAGAAACTATGCAGCGTTTTAATTCTTTGACGCAATTAAATTGATCGTATGTCAGACCGAAAAAAAAATCGTTTTAGCAAAGATTACCCACCTCGTGAACAACCAGTTGAACTAATTAAGCATTGAAGAAAAATTATGCCTTCCTTATACGGACCAAATTAAAAGTATAAAATTGATTTTTTTAAGAATAGGAACATTGATGGGTTGTCAGACCTAAAACCTGTTGTGGGTGTCAAACTTCAATCAAATGAATGAAACTAAGAAACCGCAAAGAATCACTTAAAGAAGCAACCATTTCTGGTAAAAACTCTGCAAACTTTCTAAATGAAAATTAGCTGACTTGGAAAACGATCGCAGATAAATTTCTTTGCACTGTTCTAAAACGCTCGACTAAACAGCATTTCGGCAAAATGATTTCTGCTGTATCTTTCGGAACTGAAGTTCTAGTTGGCCTTAGGGCTGATGCAATTGTAAATGATTGCTTTTAGCTTAAAATGCTAAGTGGTATGACGAATAACGGTACCGGTTTCCTTGCTCAACCCCCCTCCCCCCTCACCCCCCCTCCCCCCTCAACCCCAAAAAAACCCCAGCAGTGTCAAAGTGGAAATCAGAATCAAACTGATGTCTTTTTGAGTCTGAGATGCTCACATTTTTATTTTTGAAAAAAAGCATTCTATCATAGTTTTTGTTTCTCTGATGGACACAATAAAATTTATGGAGAATGAAAGCTTTCGAACGCCACTTACAGGACGTAGCTTGTAGAAACTTGACTGCTTTTCTCATTTTTAAAGGAAAAAAAATAGAAGATTGGATCAGTTACCACTGGAAGCTGCAATCTTTCTACTTTTTTCCTAGACGACTCAACTTTTAAAAGGATCTAGCTGGGTCACAAAAAAAAATTTGACTTCAAGGCAACATTTAGATATTCAATCGAATCTCGTCAGAGTGGTGTGTTTGGTTGCCAAAGAATCTTCGTATTAGGCACAAAGAGAGTTGGGCACTCACTTTAAACTGTTCATTCTTACGCAACAGGCCTTATCTACGACCTCAAATTGTTTTTCTTAGACCACAGAAAAATAAATTAAAAAGGTACTCTGCTGCAAAATATGAGTTCACTTAGATTTTAGTCTTTTTGTGGATACATTTATGAACTGTCAGACAATATTTGTCAAACAATTTTTATTAATTTTTGATTTTTTGTGTGTCATGAAACAGAATAAAAGGTTTGGCTATGATCTTCTATTCTGAAGGTCTGGCTAAGACCTTTCCAATGAATAGGTTGGAGTGCAGAATCCGAACTTCTTGAGCTGTTTACGATAATTTTTTGGGTCCCAGAGTTTTTCTTTGACAAGCTTCGATTCAATAGTCCAACAGCCTCTTCATAAAAAAAGTTTTTAATTTCTGATCAAACTAAAAGTTTTCCAATAGCTTCAAACAGCATATGTCAGCAAATCTTAGACTTCAAATTAGTTACCGGTAAAACGATAAAATATGATAAACAAAGTGTATTTTGTTTCCATCGTTTGAAACTTTGATTGAAACTTCTTTGTCTCAAGACAAAAGAAAATTTGAGTTTTTGTTCCGACTTTCGATACGAAAGTAACGGAATATTTGTGCTCGGGGTGGGTTTTTTTTTTCTTCAGACAAAATTTGACTTTTTAACTAGCCATTTTTGACGGAATTTTTTAATATCATTCGAAAGGTATTGTTGTCCTGAGCTCAAATTTGAAAAGATAATTCACCTGTGATCATTTTTCGTAAAGTTACGGGGGTTTAAAGATTGCCATTTTGGCCAATTAGGGACAATTAATGTGCGATATATTTCGCGCTATCAACGCGTAAGCGGAGAGTTAATCCGTCTTAGAAATCGTTCCAAATTGGTTAAAAGAAGCTTATTTGCGATATTTGTTTGTTACACGGAGTAAAATTTATCCTTGTGTACTTTAAATGGCGTGTGGGGGGATGATTTTTATTAAAAATTTCAAATTTTAGAAAAAAAAATTTTCATTTTGTTTTATTTCATTGAATTTTTTAATATTATTACTGCTCCATAAACCTTAAAAGGCAGTCGGAACATTCAGGGCTTCGCCCTGATACGAGCAATCTTGTTGTTTTTGCATCACTTATCCCATGATTGAAATTTTAAAAGTACTTTTAACCATAAAAAGTTACAGGTGGAATATCTTCTAATATTTCAGTTTACGGCATTGATACTTATCGCAAGGTATAAAAATTGTCATTTTAAACAGGACTGCTCGTATATAAAGGCAAAGCCCTGAATGTTCCGACTTTCCCTTAATTCATACCGAATAATTTTTGGGAAAAGAAAATATTGAAAACCTATAAATTTTGGACAATATCAAAGTGTGAAATGTTGAGTCGTACGAAAGTAATACGATCGATCTGATAAGCTAGCCTCAATTCAATTTGGAACGATTTTGTCGTGCGGGATAATTCGCCACCTATAAATAATTCGCGTTAAGCTATCAGCAATATGAATAAATTCTTCAAAGCGCGCATAATTTAGCCCAGAACGTGACTAATTTGGCAATTTTCAAGCCCCCAGAACTTAAAAAAAAAATAATCGGAGGTAAAATATCTTTTTAAATTTGAGCTCAGGAAGTCGATATCTTCAATGAAGTGTGAAAATTTTTTTGTCAAAAACGGAAAATATTATTTCGATCGGCGAAAATTGACTGAATAAAAAAACAACACCGAGCATAAAAATTCCGTTTTCTTCGAAAGTCGGAACAAAAACCATCGAACTTGGGCAGAAGAAAAAAAAAACTGCGAAAAAATTTGTTTTGTTGTTCCGACTTTCGTAACGAAAGTAACGGATTATTTGTGCTCGGGGTGAGTTTTTTTTTCTACAGACAATTTTCGACTTTTAACTAGCCATTTTTGACGGGATTTCTTAAAATATCATTCAAAAGGTAAAATCATCTGAGCTAAAATTCGAAAAGATCTTTCATCTGTGATCGTTTTTCGTAAAGTTATGGGGGTTTAAAGATTGCCATTTTGGCCATTTTGACCAATTTGGGACTAAAGATTGCCAAAGATTTAGTAAAGATTGACTAAAGATTGCAATTTGGGACCAATTTGGGGTTTAAAGATTGCCATTTTGGCCAATTTGGGACAACTAACGCGGGATATATTTCGCGCTATTAATGCGTAAGCCGAGATTTAATCCGTCTTAGAAATTGTTCCAAAGTGGATTGAGGCATACTTTTTGGTCTAATTAATAGTTTGATCCATGCAAAATATATCAGTTTGTACTTAACATAGCGTGTGGGGGATGATTTAAAAAAAACTTTTAAAAAAAGATTTTTTCCTTTTTTAAAAAAAAATTTTAGTTGAAACTACTACATAGAAATTAGAATGCAGTCGGAACAATCAGGTATTCGCTCTGATACGAGCAGTCAGTCAAATGAGTCTTTTTGGTGTCCTTCCAAGATGGGACTTTTTATTGTTATGGGTTGTGTAAATCATAATCGAGTCTGTTTCCCTTCTTGAGAACGAATTTGATTGTTGTAGTTGTTCATGGTGGACAACTGCGTGGATGACTGGCAGATAGCGATGACGTGGGAGCGAGTGACTCAGGTGGCGGCCGAGGTGCTCGTCTGTCTCGTGCACTGTCCCCCCTTCCTCGTCCCCCACACCCACAAAATTCTCAACCTCTCCAGCCAAGACCTCCTAGCCCGTAAGTAAATAAAAATAAGGCGCCATGTTTCAAAAAAATATCAGCTAATTAATTCAAAAATATCAGCTAATTAATTCAAATTTTAAAGTGTTTATGCAAAAATAACGCTTGCTCTGTATTTTAATGATAAGTCTTGGATTTTTGAGTGAAAAAATGTGAAAAAGATATTTTTTCACATGATTATTTTTTGTTTTTAATCTAGAAAACTTTGCTTTTTTTGCGGCACAAACAATTTAGAATTTAAAATAATTGCTCGAGAGTTTTTCAATGATTTCGTACAGCCCCGACAGATGCGACCAAATTCACGTTCAGCGACCTGCAGCTCATCCTGTCCATCTTCATGTTCGCCCGCTTCTACCTTACGGGTCGGGTGATGTTGCTGCACTCGAAACTGTTCACAGACGCCTCCTCCAGAAGCATAGGGGCCCTGAATAGGATCAACTTCAATACCAAATTCGTCATCAAGACCCTCATGACCATATGTCCAGGCACCTTTCTCATGGTGTTCACAGTCAGTTTGTGGTTCGTCGCATCATGGGTCCTCAGGGCATGCGAGAGGTGAGTCATCTTTCTCTGAGCTCTCCTAGAACGCTAGAAAGTAGTCGTGATGCAAAATACGTTCGAAAGTTGCCTTCCAATGTTCGTCAGCAACATTCGAACATTCGCCGAACGTTCGAACATTTGAGATTTCATTAGGGTTTTTCGTTTTTTTTGAGAAAAGAAATTGAAAATCAAAATTTAATTGAAAATTTTCCAATTTCCATGCAGAATATTGTGCATGTTTACACAATTCTAGTAGAATACCCTGCTTTGCCAAGATTTTTTGTTTTGCAGCCAAATTTTGAATAAGAAAATAATTCAAAATTGCCTTTTGTGTGCTTTTTAGGTTTTGATAAACATTTCTTTTTTTTTCTGCCGCTCGCTGACTCTTATATATTTTTATATAAGTTGGTTTCAAAGTTATCGGCGGAAAATCGTTTGGTCGGTCAAAGGAAGAAATCTCCTAAGAGCCCCCCCCCCCCCACCCCTCCCCAAACTCCTACATGTGAAGTAAAATCAAATAGCAATTTTCATGCCATGACTTTCTCGACGTGAAAAGAATCTGATAAAAAAAATATACACATCAAAAACTAATTCGGCATTGCGGAAAGACCAGACAGCATCAAACTGAGTTTCCATTTTTCCATTCACCTTTAATGACACATTGATGTTTATATTCATACTAAAACCTCTTAAGTATTACAAGTTAACAAAGTTAAGTCGCTTCTAAGCTTTTCCTGTTGACAAAGACTTCTGTTCAAACAGACTTGGTCGCCAATTGAGGATTGCCTCTCTTTATGTGGTGTGATTTCCAAAGTGTATTAATCCCCTAAAGACTCAAATCACTGGAATGTTAAATGCTTTTTGAAAGGCTCGAATTAAAAAAAGATCCAGTCTGAAGATTGAAAGTCCAATTTTGAGTAGCTGTGGCTTTGCCGACGTCTTTCATACTTGAATAGAGTCCACGAAAAAAATGATATTTTTTCGATAATAGAGTGATACAACTTCGCGAGATTGCTCCAAGCCGACATTTATGAAAAACAGGCCATATTGAAAGCTAACTTAAAATGATGAGCAGGTTGCCAAGTTACAATTCGGACCAATCGAGCCGAGGCTTACTTAAACAGTGTTAATACATAAATTGAAGACTAAATCGAAGCCAAATCGAACCCAAAAATTAGAACTTAGACATGAAAAGAAACATTCCTATGAAACGTGGACCACAAAACATTCACGACGCATGGTCAGTAGCGTGCCGAGAAGGGAGTGGGGGGACCACCCCCTTCCCCACCTCTCAATTCTGGTTGCCAATTTTTTCCAAAGGGTCCCCCTTTGGTATAACTTTACGACATCCATTTTTGGCTGACCAACCTCAAAATTTTTCTAAAAGCCTTTGGTGCCAATATAACTAATTTTGAGGGGGGAGCGCGCGCCAAAAAAAACGCATTTTTTGTCGAAATTTTTCAAAAAATGCCCAAAAACGCAGTTGACAAAATAGGATCCTTATAGTATTATCGGAGAACTCGGAAAATTAAATTAGTCGCCCCAAAAAGGTCCGCACAATTTTCAAAAATTTCAATCCCCCCCTAGAAAAATTTCTGCGCACGCCACTGCATATGGTCTATCTTAAATTGAAATAAAAACTTAAATTATACGCTTCTGCCTTCTCCCAGCCTACGTTTTGAGCAAAAAACAACCAGTTTTTGTGCCAGCCGAAACGAATCTTCTGACAAGAAAAATTTGCAAAACAAACAAGACTGCTCGTATCAGGGCGAAGCCCTGAATGTTCCGACTGCCTTTAGGGTTTATGGAGCAGCAGTAATGAAATAAAAAATTTAAATGAAATAAAATAAAATGAAAATTTTTTTTCTAAAATTTGAAATATCTTATGATGATCAACCCCCCACACGCCATTTGAGTACAAAAAGAGAGATTTCGTTCCTTGTAACAAATCAATTATGGCAAATAAGCTTCGTTCAACCAATTTGGAACGATTTATACGACGGATTAAATCTCCGCTTATGCGTTAATAGCGCGAATTATATCGCGCGTTAATTGTCCCAAATTGGTCAAAATGGCAATCTTTAAACCCTCATAACTTTACGAATAATGATCACAGGTGAAATATCTTTTCAAATTTAAGCTCAGGACAACAATACCTTTTGAATGATATAAAAAAAACCCCACCCCGAGCACAAGTATTCCGTTACTTTCGTATCGAAAGTCGGAACAAAACGAAAATTACAAAAATATTCAAAAAAACTTTTGCATGAAAACTATTTTTATTTTAATTACAGCTGAATTCACAACTATATTGACAATAAAATGATGCCACAATCGATGCGATGCAACTTTGATTTAAGAAAATTTTTAAAAAAAGTTAGCATAGATAGCATCTTGTCTTTGCTAGTCGGAACAAAAAACGTTTGCTATTGGAAAGGTGAGCTGAAATTTAATTTACAAAACTGTTTTCTTTGTTTCCTGATGAATAAAAATGATTTTTAAATAGTTTATATAGATGGGATTCGACCCACTCACCAACTAAAGAGTCTCCCTTTGGTATTGTTTTATGACGACTATTTTTGGCTGATTAACCCTAAAACGTTTCTAACGGCGCTTTTGGCGCCAATGTTGGCTTATTTTGAAGGGGAGAGCGCGGATTTGAAAAAAATCTGAAATCAAATTGTCAGTTTTTTTTAGATCGAGCAAATTGCTTTTCTGAGCACTACCAAATCACTAAAAAACCCTATTTTGGCCAATATTTTTCGGCAATTTTTGGAAACTTTTAACCGAAAAATGGCGTTAGTATATATTAGCTCGAAGGCGCCTTCAGTAAAAATATAGGGTGAGCGAGCTTAAATGGATATCTCAAATCAGTTCAGAGGGAGGATCCTTTGGGTCGGCAGGGGGTTGAATCCCCTTTTATCCGCAACTGCTACGCAAAGTATTATTGTTTTTTTTTTTTAAAAAGCCGGCAGTGGCCGAAACATTAGTGGCTACTTGCTGTTGGTCAATTTTTTTTTATCTAGACCTGTTTTTTTTTTAAATCGGCAATGACTCAATGCAACTCACAATAGAAAAAAGGAAGTTAATAACTTTTGTGGTTTGTACAGTTAGATGTTAATGAGCAAGATATATATGACTTACATATTCAAAGTTTTCCGTCCCAATAAAAATTAGTGAAAAAAAAACATTTTTCAACACAATAATGGATAAAGACACAGCAATTCAAAATGTTCGCTGTTTGGCTGGCTGTATATATTAGAAGCATGGAGTACTAAAAAGTAGGGAGCCATTTTTTAACTCAACGTTTTTCATCTTGCTAAAAAAAACTTAAATTGATATAAGAGAGGAGCACCGTCTAAACAGACCTACTGCCATAATTGCAAAGTATATCCAGTTCAAGTTTCAAACTTAATTATTTCAGTGGCTTCAAAAACTTTCAGAATTGTTGGAGATTCGGGATGAGTTTTTAAAATGAGTGTTGATTGTTTGTGATTTTGCGTAGAAGAGATGGATCGGGGATGATATCGAACTTCCTGGATTCCATGTACTTGGTGGGCATCACGTTCTTCGCCATCGGCTACGGAGACATCTCCCCCATGACCTACTGTGGCCGAGGAGTGGCCATACTCTGTGGCCTCATGGTATGCATGTCCACACATTACAGTATTAAATTTTATAGCTAGAAGCTTCATTTTATAAAAAAAAAAACAAATAACAATTTTTATTAGCTTTGTAAAATGAGGTGTTTACTTTTGAAAAAGGTGATGTCGAGGAATAGAAAATTTCAGGATGGTACCGATGGTGTATTAGATTATTGCTTTAAAATCGTTTCTAAAAATTCTGCAAATATCGAGAGGAGACTTAATATTACCTTCTTAATTCAATTTAATTCTTTGTTTCCAATAGTTTCCAATAAAAAAAGAGCTGTTTGAAAGGTAACTATTTTTTGGGCACTTTTGTTTTCGAAAGAATTTCTGACTGGCATATTTTACGAGCATGATTTAAATTTTTTGTTCTTGACTTGTATGATTACGATAGTAGTTACGACAGTTATAACTAATTGGTTTATGACTGCAAATGGGTTGAAAGAGACTGTGAAATAGTTGGTGGGGTGTTACAGGGCGCGGGCTGTACTGCGATGGTGGTGGCGGTACTCGCCCGGAAACTGGAGCTGACCAGGGCGGAGAAACACGTGCACAACTTCATGATGGACAATCAGCTGTCAAAAAGGGTCAGTATTATATTTCTAAACATTTCTTAAACAACAACAACGTATTCTGTCCTAAGTCTTTAGAATTTTTTGGCTTGTTTACTAGATTAGTTAGAAGGTAGAAAAGGTAGAAAAATTAACCGTTGAATTAGTTTTTCATAGGGTTGGAAATTTTTTACTCGGTGCCGTTGTGGGAGCGGTTAGTTAACATGATCCATTTTATTTTGCAGTTCGACAATTTTTATAGTATTGTTTGTTTTAACTTCAATACTTTCTAATAAAGTCTATTCAGCACTTTTTCTAATTTCGAAATTGACAATTTGAACTGATCAGTTTTTTCTTTGCTAATTTCAAATAACACAACAAGCGCAAAATTGTAAGAAAAAAAAAGCACAAATGGTATTTCGAATTTCTGACACAAAATGATTCACGCTCTTTATCAATTAGAAGTTAGGGCAATGTAACCTTTTGTAACGTTCAAAACAATCAAAAGAATTAATTTAGAAATTCTGAAAAAAAAACATTTCAAGGAACAATGAACAATCAAAACTTGTAGTTCAAATTAAGCCGAACAGCTTGTACTTCAATTATTGTTAATTTTTTATTCATGCTGCAATTTAGAAGCAAAAACTTTGGATTAGAAAAAAAGAGTTTCTTTGAGCATATTAACCCAAGTTTAGAAAATAATAAATGAATAAAAACCTAAGAATAATCTTAGATAGGCATCAGTCTTCAGAGAGATCCTCTGTGAATCGTAGGAAAGTAGAAAAAAAACAGAAAAAAAATTATGGAAGAACAACTTTGATGATGTTTGCAGTTGAAGTCGGCAGCCGCGAACGTGTTACGAGAGACGTGGTTTATCTACAAAAACACACACCTGTCCAGCAAGCCCAACACAAGGACCATACGCAATCACCAGCGCCTGTTTCTCAGGGCCATACACACGTAAGCCATACATATAAACACATAAAAATCATAATGACCACGATGTCCACAATTTAGGCGATACCTTAGCGTCAGAATTAAGGTAATTTAAAAACTCGCTCGATTTAGATGTACATATATACCTACAGTTAAAACTTTTCAATAGTGATAAGCTTATACTCAAGATAAATATTTAAAACGCAGTCTATTACTGATGGCCATACAAATCCCCGCAGTCTATGGCGAAACATAATAAGTTTCAAGAGTTCAGAAAAAAGATGGTCGAAAAAGATGGTCACTCATTCGATCTGTCAAGCCACATAAAAAGCCACTTCAATTTATGGTCAAAATAAAAGTCACATAAAATGTCAAGCCATACAAAACCTCATAGAATGCATGTTCAAAAATGAAGAACCAGTCATGATTTCAATCTCAAATTAGTACAGCGCTGATTTATACTGTTCGGAAAAAAACAAGCAAAAATAGAAATTAAGAAAACTGCTTGTATTAGGGCGAATTCCTGAATGTTCCGATTGTTTTTCAATTTATATGGAGTAATTTTGAAAAAAAAACAGAAATTTTCTTTGAAAACCATTGAAAATAATTGTCCCAAGTTGGCCAAAATGGCAATATTTAAGCCCCCATAACTTAATGAAAAACGATTACAGGTGAAACAATTTTTAAATTTGAGCTGAAGATACCCGTACTTTTTGAATGATATTAAAAACTTCCGTCAACAATTGCTAGTGAAAAAGTCGAAAATTGTCTGGAGAAAAAAACACCCCGAGAACAAATATGTCTCACTTTCTTCGAAAGTCACAACAATAACGCGTTTTTCTCAAATTGTGCTTTCTTTATACAAAAAGTGATCCCGGGTTGACAACAATTCAGTTCCATAGTATCAAAAAAAGCTTGCCATACAATTACACAGATGAAAAGGTGTATCAAAATGTCAAAAATGATCAAATTTCATGCTATAAAAATGTATGGTACTCATTGTTTTCAGACTACTGAATTCTATGGCAATTATTCGTTCATATATGAAAGTTGTGAAGTTTCCTTTGTGAGGCGCCAAAAAAAAATTGCATGTAGTTCTTAAGCAGGGGCACAACAGCGGTTCGCCGTGATGGGCTGTACAGCTCGTATGTTGGTCCTATCCCTCGTGGATAAATGATCTTAATCTTAAAACTCGTCGGAAACGATAATTAGTCGAAAACGAAAACTTGCTTTTTTTGAAAAAGCGACAAATCGTCGAAAAAAAAACCTTGCGCTTTGTTGAAAAATCAAAAACTCGCACCAGCGACAATTAGTGAGGTTTAACTGGTATGCCGCAATTGGGCTGATACGTGTCAAAAAACAAAACAAAAATGTGAGTTAAAGACTTCCAAATTTGCCTCGAAAATGATTTTTTGTCGGTAAAACGGTTGATTGTCATAAGAAGTGATTTTGCAAATGAGAAAGAACGCGAGCGTTTAGTTATTTAGTTATTGTATAAAATGCTTGTCGCCACTTTTTTCATAAAAACTATTTTTTCCATAAAAATTATCCCATTATTAATCATAGAAATGCTCTTATTCAAATAAGCACGCAATAAATTAATTTAAAAGTTCCTAAAAATTATTTTATACAGCTATCCGAAAACTTTATGTTCCAATAAAGAAAATTTTTATCTTGCAAGTTTTAAATTGTATGATAAGCATTATTTCGCACATAGAGTCATTCGTGTCGGCAAAAAACACAAAAACAATTACAAAATCTTGTTAAATGTATAAGTCTTGTTAAAAAGGCTTGTTAAAAGTCTTGTTAAACAATTAAAAAGTCTTGTTAAGATTGCTCACAAAAATTGTATGAGACGCGTTCTTTCCATAGACTCCTCGCATGGAATTGTGTGACAAAAATTATTGCTTTATTGAAGTCAACCCGGGATAAGACGACAAATTGCTAAAACTTGGACAAAAATTAGTGCGGTACAACCGACTTATACCGACCCAGGAAGTTTGAGAAGGCTATGAAGGGCTTAAGCTCAAAAGATAAATTGTACCTAAGTAATTCTAATAAAATTCTAAGTTTTGTTCTCATCAATTTTTTTGATATACGCCCAATTTGAAAAAATATTGCTCGCTTTGTCTAAATATTTTTTATCATCTCTTTACAGTAGAAGTCATCATCATGTCTCTAAAAGCCCGAGAAAAACTTTCTAAAGTTTTTGATTACGCATTACGTATTTAGAGATCAAATCAAAATACTCCATGAGTCTTTAGTTTTTTGGGGTGACCTTCTTACACCGAAAACGTAGCCATACATTTCCACACATTTAGTGCATAGAAAAATCCTAGTCACACAATTTTCATGTTTCAAGAACTGTATGACAAGCAGTTTTTGGGCATACTAAAAACTTTGAATATAAGAAGCTAAAATTTCAAAACTACCCAATAAAGCACAATTATTTTTGTCAAAAAATCAATTGTGTTCATTATAAACATTTTCTAAAAGTTTTTGAAATTTTCTCATTTTTGTAGAGAAATTTTATTTGGATCGTACGACTAGAACTTTGTGTGGGCGCGGATGACTAAAAATAGATAGACATCTCTTGGAAAGTAACTCTACAGCAAGAGGAGGGAGCCCAAACTTTTCCAATACTTCAACATTTGGCTAGTCCTAATTTTGAGGGAACGTGTTAACCAGAAATCACAGGGGATTGTTAACTAGATCCGATATCATTTAATAACAAGGCCAATAAATTTGAAAGCAATGGCCTGAACTTCATTTGAAAGCGTCCGAATGGTTGTTTATCAAAAGACAAGCGACCTTTAGTATATGATCTATATCTTCTCTCTTTCAAACGAGCGCAGTCATGCAATATAAATAAATATTTGCCTTTCCACCTTTTATGACGGAATCAAACAAATTTGCCCAATTTGGGGGGACAAGGGATGAAAGCAATGGCAATACGAGTGACTGATGGCTGATTGATAGAAATGCAAATAGCACCAAATTTAGATTCACTCCACGGGTCTGGCTGAAAGCGATTAATTCCCTCAGGATATTCAAATAGAATCACAACAAACGCAAGTGATAAAGGTTACCAAAACAAACAACAATAACTAATCGGTTTGTTTATTGACAAAATCAATAGACTTTTTTTCAAACAAAATTAGACTTCTATTAGACTGGCATGGACGTCGTTTTTATGCTGCGAGCAAGCGCTGAAGAAAATGAGAACAATTGGTACAAAACCATTCTCAACAAAAAAATTGCTATTTGACTTTTTGCATATTTTCAGTATCAAAAAGCACTCATTTCTAGCCATAAACAAAACCTATCCAGACTATCGGGTACGACCGTTTGAATTTAATCAGCCATCTAGTAAAAAAAGACTGGCCGTATCAAGTTGAAACCCTGAATGGGCCTAACTGCCCCTTAACTTCTACAAAGTGACTTAAAATCTTAAAGCTTAACATTTTGAAAAATGATAACGCAAAATGATAACGCAAAAATGATAACGCAAAACTATTTGCGTTTTAGAAAGTTGAAATGAAAAAACTGCTCTTGAAATAAAAAACAAGACTACTCGCATCGAGACCAAAGAAAACACTGAATTTTCCGACTGTTTTTGCAGGCATTTAAAAAATTTTATATAAGAAAAAATGTATAATTAAATTTTTATAAAAAAGCAATGGAATTTGTTTTTTTTTCACACCCAAAGTTAAATATTAAGCAAAGATATCCGATTTCTGTGCAAGTAGAACAGAAGGTTTCGACCATAGTCTTTAAAAAACATACACAAAACAGTTTTTTTTCAAATTAGTGTCGTTACTTTTAGGTGGCGTGATAAGCAAAAAACTAGAATTTAGAACGTTCGATATTTATAGAAGAATAGGAAAATCGAGAAAAAATTTTCGAAGAAAAATGACTAGAAAAATGATCCAAAAAATCTTGAAAAAAAAACCAAAAAAATCACACATTTTTTTTTGTTAAATTTTTTTTGAAGTTTTGATTCCCAAAATGGCGTTGAGAAGCTCCGAAAACTAACTTAACTAAAAAAAAATTGAGCGTAAATAAATTTTTGTAAACAGCATAAATTAAGACTACTTAAGCTTGCTCGCTCAACTTAGAAAACGTTTTGAAACCTACAAATTAGTTTTTACCAAAACATGTGAATCATTTTTTTGAATTTGAGCTCAGGACAACCGTACCTTTTGAATGTTATTAAAAATTTTGGTCAGCAATTGCACGTTAAAAACTCGATACTTGTCTGGAGAAAAAACACCCCGAGCACAAATATGGCGTTCTTTTTCTTCGAAAGTCTCAATATTATCGCGTTTTTCTCAACGTGTGCTTACATTATATAAAAAATGATCACGGAATGAGAATTATTCAATTCCATAATAGCAAACAATAATAGCTGGTTACTGTGAAGTAGCACAGAATGTTCCGACCATAGTCTTTAAAAACTACGATTTAGAATTTTTTAATCCAAATTAGTGTAGTTTTTTCAGCTTGGTGTGATATTAGAATCTGACGTAAAAATATAATTCAGAGATAACAGACGGTCATAGTAGCAAAAGCAAATTGGACTAAATTTTTGCTGAAAAATGACTAGGAAAACAAAAAAAAATTAGAAAATTGGTTCCAAAAACGAAATTAAAAAACTCCAAAAACTAGTTTTACTTGCTTAAAATTAAGTTTTAAGGTCCTAAATTAGGTATTATTCAGCTGTTGTAAGCCTGCTCGCTTGCTTTATTTGCTCGAATCACGAAGAAAAATCAAAAATTTCATTTTGTTTTCTCTCGACACTAAAAAAAATTGCTAATTTTTTAATCTGGTTCAAATCAAGGTTGGAAAAGCTTAAGTGCAATTTTTTCCTCAACCCAGCGTGATTATTGTTTGTGGTACCTGATTTTGCGTGGAAAACAAAAAAAATAAAGCACACCCGAATACAAAGTTCCTCTTCATTTTCAATGGTCGGAACAAAAAGCTTGCCATATAATTTCACAGATAAAAAGGTGTTCCAAAATGTCAAAATGAGCCGCTTGCATGCTATAGAAATGTATGATACTCATTGTTTTTTAAATTCTCGCTGGTGAGGCGACAACTCATCGGAAGCACTAATTGGTCGAAAACGAAAAGTAGCGTTTTTTTGAAAGTCGAAAGCAAAAACTCGCACCAAGGATAATTAGTGAGGTTTAACCGGTATGCCGCAATTGGGCTGATCCGTGTTGAAAAACAAAAATGTGGAAATTTTTGTAATTTTGTATTAAATGCTTGCCGCCCCTTTTTTTAACACAAACACTACTTTTCTTGAATTATTTCACATTTTTAATCCTAAAATGCTCTTATTCTAAAAACAAGAGCCTAAAAACAGCGCAATAGATTATTTTGAAATGACCTATGAATTATTTTTCACAGCTATCCGAAAACTTTATTTTTCATATAAAACACTTTTCATGCAAGTTTTAAATTGTGTGATAAGCATCATTTCATCCATAGAGCCATTAGTGTCGTCAGAAACACACAAAAAAATCAAAATTCTCGTTAAACAATTTAAGAAAACTCAGGAAAATTGTATGAAAATTGGAAAACAAAAAAAGCTAACATAAAACCGTATAGAAAGTTCCTCCCAATTTTTAATGGTCGGAACAAGGTTTAAAAAAATTTAAATTGAAACATTTGGTTAACGCGAAACTGAGTGCACTGGGATTGACAACGACAACTGGGATTAATTTCTGGGGCTGAATTACTGTATTCGCGTTATTAATTTTTCCCTCATCTTCGATAGCCGAATCACAAACAGTGATCTCTTTATCAATCTGTTTCGAAATGTATTTTGGATCAGCAATTTTTTTCAAATTTTTTTTACTTGTTTTGTAGTTTTGAATATTTTTAAAAAAGAAATGGAGTAGGGCTTCAAACAATAAGCGATGTACAAACTAAGAACAATTTCTAAAAAACCATTTTACAACAACAAACTAATGTTTTTTCTATAATGGTTCAAAACTTGAACAAGAATCGATTCTTTGAACACTTCTGCTCAAAAAGATTCTTTTGATAAATTTGATTCATCAACAATATAATTTGAGAAAAAAAATTATGTTCAACACTTATCTATAGCACGTACTTTTTATTCAGAATTTTACAACAAAAAATACACCAACTTTTGCTTTTACAGACCTTTTCTGAAATTTTTCGTACTTTTAAGCTTTTTTGTTATTGTCCCAGATAATCAGCATGCTGACTAATTTAACTGTTATAAACATATTATACCTTCATACAATACCGTGCAAGAAAATTCCTTTTACACCATGAAATTGATGATTAAAAAGATTTAAGTGAAGTAAGGTGGGAAAAAATGCAAACAGAATAATTTAGAATGAACAATACAGTTTGTTTATCAGGACAAATTTTCTATGGTTTGAACTGCACTTCAATTCGAATTGTTGCATAGATTTGGGTAAAATTAACATTCACAAAACGCATAACTTGGACTGTGAGTATCATTTTTTAAAATGCAAGAGTTTGAGTGATATGGGGATTATTTTTGCTCAATATTTTTGCGTTTTTTTTTCTTCAGTCAAATTTCGACTTTTTAACTAGCCATTTTTGACGAAATTTTTTTTATCATTCAAAAACTATTGCTGTCTTGAGCTTAAATTTGAAAAATTTTTTCACCTGTGATAATTTTTCGTAAAATTATAGGGGTTTAACCAGTGTCATTTTGGCCACTTCGGAACAATTAACGCGAGATGTATTTCGCGCAATTAACGCGAAAGCGGAGATTTAATCCGTCTCAGAAATGATTCCAAATTGATTGAAGCAAGCTTATTTGCCATAATCGATTTGTTACTAAAAGCGACATCTATCTATTTGTATTTTATATTATCACAATATCTTAAATTGTTACATATTGTCACAAATTGTACTTTTGTCACATATTGTCACAAATTGTACTTTTGACCAATTGTCACATATTAGCCAAAACGGAAATCCTTAAACCCCAATAACATTACGAAAACTGATCACAGGTGAAATTTTTTCAAATAAGCTCAGGACAACAACAATTTCTAAGACGGATTAAATCTCCGCTTACGCGTTAATAGCGCGAAACATATCGCGCGTTAATTGTCACATATTGGCCAAAATGGCAATCCTTAAATTGTCACATATTGTCACAAACTGTACTTTTGTCACATATTGTCAAAAATTGTACTTTTGACCAGCAATTTACTAGATTCTAAGCGCAGTTAGGATAGGGCATGAAGCACCTGCCTGAGTGCTTGAGAGTATGTAGATTCCGGGTTTAAAATCATTCTTCAACTTTTATAAGATATTTCAACTTTGATTGTTTTTCGTAAAAGTATGGGGGCTGAATGATTTCCAGTTTAAACATTTTTAGACCTTAAAGACTTCAAATTTGAAAAGATTTTTCACCTGTGATTCTTTTTTGTAAAGTTATAAGGGTTTAAAGCTTGACAGTTTAATTAACATGCAATATATTTTGTGCTATGAACGCGTAAGCGTAGGTTTAATTGTTCCGTCTTAGAAATATTTTCAAATTGAATGGAGGCAATTCTACTTAAGATAGCGAGTGAGGAAAGGTTTTTAAAAGTAACAAGACTGCTTGTATCAGGGCAAAGCCCTGAATGTTCCGACTGCTTTTTAAGGTTTATGGAGCAGCAGTAATAACATAAAAAATTAAATGAAATAAAATAAAATGAAAATTTTTTTTTTCTAAAATGTGAAATTTTTTATGAAAATCATCCCCCACACGCCATATAAAGTACAAAAAGATATATTTCGTTCCTTGTAACAAATCAATTATGGCAACTAAGTTTCGTTCAACCAATTTGGAACGATTTATAAGACGGATTAAATCTCCGCTTACGCGTTAATAGCGCGAATTCTATCGCGCGTTAATTGTCCCAAATTGGTCAAAATGGCCAAAATGGCAATCTTTAAACCCTCATAACTTTACGAAAAATGATCACAGGTGAAATATCTTTTTAAATTCAAGCTCAGGACAACAATGGCTTTCGAATGATATAAAAAAATTCCGTCAAAAATGGCTAGTTAAAAAGTCGAAATTTGTCTGAAGAAAAAAAAACCCACCCCGAGCACAAATATTCCGTTACTTTCGTATCGAAAGTCGGAACAATAAGTATTTTTTGGTTTTTGTTTGAAAAATTAACCAATTTTAGAAGCAGTCTTCTTTATAAAAAAAGATTCTACCAAAAAAAAATAAACGCGGTTCAGTGGTTTAGAGGTTGAAGCCGGTAGTTACCCCGCCCGCCGTAGCTAGCGGGGGATGTCCGAGGTTCCAAACAAGTATTAGCCAGAACTTTTCCTATTCTGAACTTCTTTGAACCTCAAAAGCTCCTTTTTGCCGTCTTTTTTCTTGTGTTTACGAATTGCAGCTTCGTTTCTGTAATAACACATTGTGCCAGTTTTAAAAAGTAAGTGTGATCATCGGCGAATCATGAGATCATGGTTATTCTAAACTATAGGCCAGGTTCTGTCGACCAGGGAAATTACTCTGCATTTCTACTCGGGAATCATCTCTGACGCAAATTTTCCAAGTCTAAACTTTAGATATGGATTGATTAGCCATTAAAAATCAAAATATTCACGAAAACAGCAAAAAAAAGTTCAGAAAAGTATGGAAACTGATATATGGATAAAAAGTAAGTTTCCATATATCGCTGATTCCTAATTGTACTCAAGGACAAAAAATACTGACAATTTTCTGTGACGAGTACCAATATTCTGGTCACAAAATTTTTTTGTTTTCGAAATCTTCCTCCTAATCATATGCAGTATTTCGGTTGTTTGGCTCTTTAAAATACCTTTTCGAATTTCGGTTTTTTGCGCATTCGATTTTTTGCACTAAGCTATTGTCCATATCCTTTGTATAGTGACAAGCCCACAGTCTGACGTCAAACAGGTCTGTATTTTGAAAGAAAGTGGCTGTCTAGCAAGTGTCGATATCAAAAGAGCGAATTAAGTCTGCTTAAGGAGAGCTTGACAGTTTTGAAGTTTGCATGCGCTTCAAATGGTTCAGTAAAAGAGTGCTGACAATAAAAAATTGTTCAAACTAATTTCAAAACAATGGATTACAAGGTTGATGTTTTTCGTCGCTTTCGTAGTTCGAAACTGCTTAACGGCTCTCTTCAAACTCAATGATAACATTGCAATTTATTGATCTAACTGAAATGCGCTCAAGGCAAAAACAGCTCCAGGAAATCTTGCAAGCATGAATTTTGGAGAAAGTTTTCATGAACAAACTTCCAAAACGATTTAGAGCTACAACGCAAAAATTTCAAACATCAGAAATCCTTGTGAGCTATCAAAACCATGGATCTAAGTTGAATCTCCATCATGTTAGCGAGAAAAAATGGGCTTCATACGGCACATGTAATTTTTGTTTAAATGCAAAATAATATGGTCAATTCAGTTTTGCCTCAGCAAATTTACAAAAAAAATTGTTTCACGTCATATCAAGTCGTGATGACGTGATCAATTTAAGGACAAAATAACTATCTTTTGCTGTGCAAAAAATGTACCAATTTGCAGTTGACTTCTTGATTCAATTAGCACTTCAAGCTGTTTCTAGCATGCAGCTCTTGATTTAATGACATGGTAAAACAATAGGCCGGGTCGAAGTTGCCTCCCAAAACTGCCACGGGACGAACTGTGACAGCGGGGAAGATTTAAGCACTGTCAGTTCAAATTCTAATTCCCCCGAATAAGTATTTAAAAAGAAATAAAAAATGCAATAAAAGAATACTGAGGAAGCAGTAACAATAAAGCTTGATTTATTTATTTTTTGAGTCAACACGAGTTTTCCAAATAAACATGTCAGATTTTCCAATTTTGAAAGAATTTTGAATTTTAGATTCTAAAATGAAATTAGATTTTGATGTTTCAGGCTTCGCAAAACAAAAATTGACCAACGGAAATTATTCGACCAAGCTAACCAAATGGTGGACATGGCTAAGGTATGTTTAGAAATTTTCGGAAAAAATAAGAGAAAAAAATATTCAACTAAAAAACAAAAAAAAAATTAAATTAAAGATGTTTTTTTTCAGACACAAGATACAATCAACCTCATCCATGAAGAAATGAAAGCAAGAGAAATATCGGACATGGAAAGATTAGACAAAATGGAAGGTATGATTACGAATCTGCAAAAGAACATGGACCAACTTATCCTCCTCGCGAATCACTCCCAACAGCAACATCAAAGACTCTCCAAAGAAGTCAGCGCTCTTTCCACTAGTAACGCACGACAGCAAGCAGAAGTGTTACATAATAACACGACTAGCAGAGCGGAAATGTTGCGTAATAATACAGACAAATTATGCAACCCAAAGTGTTCTGATTTATCATCAACCTTGACACCATTGGTGCCTCAATCATCACAGCCTCCTCAAAACCCCCCTCAAAAAACAGTAGCAGAGAAAGAAAGAAACCCAAGTTCAGTTAATCAGCCGGAAAGAAGGCCGACAGCAAGTAAGCGTAGAGGTCTGCCACATCAGAGGGCGTCGGTTCAAGGAACGTCTGACACGATTCCCAGTTTCAATTTGCCGTTGCGTGAAAACAAATTGTCAACTGAAAACCCCAGGCTAAAAGACCGAAACAGTTGTGACGTCACTCATTTATCGTCACCGACAACTGCGAATGTTCTTGAAGAAAAGGAAGTTAACAAAAATATTAAAACTCATTTTGAACCACACGAAAACAGAAAAGATAGCTTAACCGATTCAACTTTAACTCATGACGATAGCGAAAACGCGAATGTCAATACGTAACAGAAACGCCATTTCACGTTCTATATTTTGCGGTTCCAAGAAACATGGAGCAAATCAAAACCTCCCGGTGACGGGAACAGTTCCAGAAGTTATTTTGACAATTTAGCAGTCAATACTAAAATATCCAGCTAAGTGGTTTGAAGCTTGCTTAAAGTTCGCGCTGTTAATATAGAAATAAAGAAAGTCGCTTCTCGAAAACGCTTCTCGCAGACCGTAAAAACTGTTCAGTTGAAGTATATATGCTTTTGGCCCTGAAACGAAAGAACGGAAATGAATCAACTTTTTTCACCGGTGGCTCCTTTTCGAAACCATATCAAAAGATTTGCCGTCGACACTCAAAGGTAACAAACCCACGTGAATGTCGACCGTCAAATGAGGCCAAGTTGAAAAGAACAAAGAAGCGACTTTGTATCGGGATCTCAGGCAACAGGCCAGGAAAGAGGAGCGAAATATTTTCGAAAACGACTTCATCGACTATTTTTATGTAATAAACTTCACACTAGTTAGTAATCGCAACTCAATGCAATGAGATCTCCAGGAAAGCAATTCTAATTCTGCAATATCACGCAATTCTCATAAAAATAGAGACCACATATTTTGTTAAAAATTCACGATTTCATTGTCCTAAATAAAGTATTTATTTTTGAGAAAATCCATTATCTGTTACTCAAACCGTTTCAACAAGAATGCGACTAGATTGTTTAAAAGATCTTTTAAAAATTAGAGAGATCTTTTGAGTTTATGGGTCCAAAAAACGCAATTAGGGCAGGGCTGAATGTTCCGGGCACAATTTCTTATTTATTTTTTAAACTGTCGCAAAAAATGTAATTACTTCTCCATTTTTCGCCGATTTTTTTTTTCAAATCATAATTTTTTTGTCAATCACACGCAAACGGCAATAAACAGTCAGAAAAAAACTCATTTTCTATATGTCATGATTAGATAAGATGGAGTAAAAAATCAAAAATAAATAGCATTTTGAAAATTGTAGTCTCTAATAATTATAACTCATATAAATTACTTCAAAGTGTTTGCTAGAAAATCGCCAATCCACTTCTAAGAACTAGTCCACGCTCTCGTTGTAAACTAGTCAGACAAATGTTATTTTTACACCAAAATTTCTTGACACTGAGAACTATTTTGAGAAAAAATCCAAACCAGACTGAAAAGAAAATTTTGCCATCATACCAGGGGCGGATCTAGGATTTTATCGAGGGGGGGCGGATTTTCAAAAAATTTTCCAAAATTTTGACGACCATTTTTTTTTAGGTCGACCAAATAGATTTTTCGAGCTCTCCCAAAGCACTGTTTTGCCCCTACTTTGGCAAAATTTTCTGTGCCGCTGGCAAATTTTTGAAAAAACAGTCAAAAAAGCCGTTTTTGGGCAATTTTTGAAAAACTTTGACAGAAAAATCGCGTTTTTTTTGGCGCGCGCTCCCCCTCAAAGTTAGTATATATTGGCGCCCAAGGCGCCTTTAGAAAAATTTTAGGGTCGGTCGGCCAACAATGGATTTCTGAAAAAGTATCAAAGGGGGGACCCTTTGGGTCGGTAGGGGGTCAAATCCCTGATGGGGGGGGGGCGTCCGCCCCCCCATTAAATCCGCCCCTGCATCATACCACACTCCACTCTTTATACACACTCCTAGAAGCTTTTTATGGGATGACTGCAGCCACGTGTATATGAATGTTTATACTTTGCAGACGTTGACTTACGTTGCTACTATGAGTTTTCGGTCCCAACGCGGATTGATTCAGACTTGGGAAATCTGAAAAAAAAACCACTACCTCGACTCGGGATTAAAAACGGGTGGGGCTGAAACCATATTTATGTTCCACTTAAGTACGGACACAGAACAATAAAGTTAAAAGTCAATCCATTTTGAAACGTGGTTGAATTAAAGCACATTTTCGGTCGAGTAGGTCTAACATAACACTTTTTGGGTCGACCGATTCCATTTAATTTTGCCTTGTCGAGTCGGTCGAAGCAAAACCATTGACCGACCGACAGACTCAAAATTTTTGTCTAACCAGTACATGGCGAATACGGTCGAATACATAGCATAATTCCTTTGGCCGATTCAGTAGGAGCGTAGTCAATTTCAATTGAGTCGGTCGAAAGCAAGAACGTTTGTGTCGACTGCGACCACACTCAACTCAAACCCTATTTTAACAAAAAAGGCATAAAAATAAGCAAATTAAATGCATTCTGGAAACGGAAAAATGTCTTTCGGCAAAATTGAACATGTTTTTGTGATTTTTCGTGATACACTGTAAATCGCACACAAACAGCAATAAACGGTCAGAAAAAAATTTCTATATTTCTAGATTATAAAAGTTACAAAAACATTTCAGTTCAGAGCAAAAACATTGTGGTTTAAAATTTTCAGACACGTTTTTTACAGCATGGTTTAAAATTTTCAGACAATTTTTTTTCCAAACTGCTCAGCATACCGGTCTTAACGTTGTTCATTTAGCTTCACTTAACATTCCCGCTAATTTACGTGACAAGATCTTCCACCCCCAAGGAAGCAAAAACGAGTGAGAATTTGACCAACGGAAGGGTAATTTCACTTTCCAAAAAATTACCATAGCTGATTCTCTGCAATTTCCGAAGCATCGCAATTCGAGCTAAAAACAATAATCAATCCGTTGGTGGGTGCTTTTTGCGGTATACAATAAGTTTCCTGTCTTAAACTCCCGTACTGGATATCCGCGCCACTAGGTTCGCTCAATATAACCTGTCTCGTACCCACCAAGTCATTCCGGCCAAATTGCCTTAGCGTATTTCTGCTCGCGAACAAAATGTATTCCCTTATTAAACGCTTCATCAAAACTCAAAGAAAGGAGTTTTTGTTCCGAGTTTCGTAGCGAAAGTAACGTAATATTTGTGCTCGGGGTAGTTTTTTTTCTTCAGACAAATTTCGACTTTTCTAACTAGCCATTTTTAATGGAATATTTTAATATCAATCAAAAGCTATTGCTGTCTTGAGCTTAAATTTGAAAAGATATTTCACTTCTGATCATTTTTTGTAAAATTATGGGGGTTTAAACATTGCCATTTTGGCCAATTTTGGACAACTAAAGCGCGTTATATTTCGCGCTATTAACGCGAAAGCGGAGATTTGATACGTCTTAGAAATCGTTCTAAATTGGTTTAAAAAATTTTTTTTACGATAATTGATTTGTTACTAGTAGCGAAATCTATCCTTTCGTATTTTATGTGGCGTATGGAGGGATGATTTTCACAGAAAGTTCTCAATATTTAGAAAAAAAATCATTTTATTTTATTACATTTAATTTTTTTTATTATTACTGCTCCATAAACCTTAAAAGGCAGTCGGAACATTCAGGGCTTCGCCCTGATACGGGCAGTGTTGTCTTCAATTTATTTACGGGAGTCAGTGGTTGTGAATTGAAAGGTCGTTTGACCAAGCAAATGGTCGGGTCAGAGGAATTTTGGCTATTGGTTGTGAGAATTTAGGAGAAGCGCTGACATTCTTCCAGCAAACTTATGTTCAATTTGTTAACTGGTAGGAATCATCCATCTACAGAAGCGGTAGATTCTTGGACTCATTTTTTTTATACTTTCAGACTTGGTTTAAAAAACTACAGAAATGAATTTTGATCAGAGAATGTTTCGACTGCCTTTCAAGGTCTATGGAGCAGTAATGACCTGGAAAAACTAAATGTAATGAAATTAAATTTTAAAAAAATCAAGAAATTTAAGATTTTAAAAAAAAAAATCAACCCCCCACACGTCATATAAAGTAGAGAGTGATAGATTTTGCTCTTAATAACAAATCAATTATGACAAATAAGCTTTCATCAACCAATTTGGAACAATTTCTAAGACGGATTAAATCTCTGCTTACGCGTTAATAGCGCGAAACATATCGCGCGTTGATTGTCACATATTGGCCAAAATGGCAACACTTAAACCCCAATAACATTACAAAAACTAATTACAGGTGAAATTTTGTTCTAATTTAAGCTCAGGAGAACAATAATTTTCGAATGATATTTAAAAATTCCGTCAAAAATCGCTAGCTAAAAAATCGAAATTTGTCTGAAGAAAAAACCCACGAAGGAAAAAACAAAAAAAAACAAGAAAACAGAACTCAAAACAAGCTTTTAAAAATAAGCACAAAAATTTTTATCAGAACAGAACCTTTCATAGGTAACTACTTGGTAAGTATGCATGAGGCAGGCTGTCTTGTATCACTACGTTACTTACCAAAAAGCATATTATATCACTGTCAAACTTAACGAGCAATTTGAAACATAATTAGATCCAAGTGAGTTTTTTTGTTTGAACAAACCAAGTGAAACTGCAGTAACATTACCGCAACACTTGAGGTTTTATAAGGAAAGAAGCTAAATTTTTTTTCTTAAATTTGTTTCCAACATTTTATTGTGAGCTTGAGCCACAAATGTGTATAAGAACATATACAAGTACAATTTAAGCAAAATACTGTAAATTGTACCAACAAACAACCAAATACTTCATCCAGATAATAACTTGAGGTTTTAGATTGAAAAAAAAAAATCAGCGAGCAATGAGCACCTTTAGGCACCTAACAAAAAAATAGAACTCACAACAAGCATTTTGAGCTTCGAAAAAATTACTCCACAAAGAAATCAATTGCAAATCTGGCGTGAAAACCTTCATGACAACAGACTTTTTCAAAGACAAGTAAGCAGACAAAAAATGTTTCGAAACCAGTGTCCGAAGAAATTTTGTTTAAAAAGTGTTTGCAAAAATAAGCAGAAAAATTCATGCGAATAGAAGTTTCTAAAGATAATTATTTGACAAGTATGCAAATAAATAATGGGCCAAATTCAATGTTTTGCTTACATTAGACAAGATTCGATAAATTATTCTAGAAAATATATTTATACCATCTAACACTATACGATTATACAAAAAAAATTGAAAATATAAAATACATCTTTTTTTGGAGAGTTTGGTTTTTTGATCGAGTTTTTTAGGTTTGTTTTATATTAGACCAAGCAGAAACTATTTTTGTAAAAACACTTTTCCGCTCTTTGAGTTTGTTTCTAGTATATTGTTTAATTGACACTTTCTCCTGATGATTTTAGCCCAGCTTTAGAAAGTTTGATCAACAGATAGACTTTCTATTCCGCAGGGACTCTGAAAATCATAATTCATTTTAGAAACCGAAAATTATCTAACAATTTGGAAAATGAAAACCATTCACGATTTGTTTCACGCCATTTTTCACGCCAATTCTCTACAATCAAGACACAAGGAAAATCACAAAAATAACGGCCAGTTAAGCAAAAACAGTTAAACAAATAGAGCCATTTGGCCTGACTGAAACTTTCAATCAAGTCATTTCTGCAAAAAAATGAAGATCAGAAAATGTCAAAACAAAGCAGAAAAAATGTTTGCTGCAATTTAATATATGAGAAACACACATGATTCATGATTGATTGCAAATAAAATAGAAAACTGTTTTCAGGGCAAATATTATCGTCAAAGAATCAAAAAAATTAAAGCTTTTTCTTCGGCACATATAATGAAAACTTAAAAAATCTAAGACAAAAATTCTTTTTCAACATCATTTTTTCCAACTCTGTCATTTTTTATCATTTTTGATTTTGCATCCTTAATAAACCAGAATTATATAAAAAAAAAAGGTAACATGGCGGAGAAAAATGAGTACGAGGTTTGCCTTCAGACCAAAACTTGAACGGAATGAAAATTCATCAATCACAGCGTTGACTTTAAATACTATTTTGGCTCTTTCTTCATCTTGTCTATAGCTAGACATATCAAAAAAAAAGTGAATGTTTTTAATTCTGACCAAACTTCTTCTAGGATGACATTTACCCAGCCGTCAAACTTAACAGTGTTTGCACAGGAATCAAAGGAGTGGTTTAGTCTATCTAATTTTTTAAGTTTCACCTAATTTCTCCTAGCAAGGGAAAAAGAGTTGCAAAAGAATGTTGTGTTATTTCTACCATTAAATTGCTTTTTGTTTCCATTAGATTTGTGCACGTGCAATTGGACTAGACTGATCTGGCTTTTCGACCTTTCTAAGGCATGCCATGACGGGAGGAAGGTCTTCATCATCCTGGTTCATACAATCTCTGATGTCTTGCGAGATTGGAGTAGGATAAGCTGCCGCTACATAAATAACATGTTCTTCGTCTTTCGGACCCCTCGTGTTTGGCGCGACAGTGGTGATATCTTGTACTGGTTTTTATTTTGGAACTCTTTTTTTTCTGGCTAAGTTACCGCTAGATTAATTGAGGTTAGAGAATGCGCACGTTCCTGGTATGTTCCCTCCGCAATGCTTCGCGTGGTTAGTGATTGCAATCGCGGTGGCGAATGTTGCAATCCTTATTCACACTCTCGTCCTTCTTTCCTGTTTTTTTTTGGTGCATTTTAGTAATAGGGACTTTCAGATTTGTGATATTCTTGCATTTTATATTACAGATAAGACAACTAGTGACGATATTGTTGGGGATCCTTCGGTTTCTTGTGATATAATTTCTCTTCTCAGCCTTCTGTTGTTCCCATTCTTTGATATGGTCAAACCTTTTAGCGGCGAGACTGGCATATTCTTGTTGGTTCAGCACTATCTCTTCGATGGTGTACCGGTTTTTGCCAATATCCAACAAAATTGTTCTGTTTTCTCCTATTGTAACATTTTTCAAGTTTTTTGGTGGTGATCCCAAGTCAACTTGTTTTGTCATCTTGAGTTATCCAATCGGAGCATGAGACCAACCCGTATGAGGCTTCTTGTTTCTATTTTTAAGAGTAAACCGTCCACTTTGAGCTTATTCCTGACACCAATTACGCTGATTTTATTTTTTTGCATGTCTGATAAAGGGGGCTGTTTTTTGGAAATCCAGATGTGTCTATATACTTTACCATATTCCTTCTGTAGGTTCTTAATTTCTCCTTTCTTCCATGTTCTTTTGGCACAGTCGAAAAAGGCTGTGGCTTACGCTGTGGCGCCTCCATGATTTTTGCTTGCGTTGTTCTTGATAACTTTGAAACTTTTAGCTTTTTCTGACACTAAGAATTGCACTCCGCGTCCGGTCTCGTCGTCTCTTTGTATCGACTTTAGGGTCGCCTAATATTCTAAAGTCGAACTGCTCAATTGTATACATAGTTTGAGTAGTCTTCATCTTCCATTATGAATACAGAGACGAAGCTGCACTTCGCAAACACAAGAGGGAAAAACGACAAGAAGTAGTTTAAAAAGGGTCAAAAAAAGAGAATGAGAAAAAAAATTGGAGAAAAGAAAAAAAGAAAAGACTTTACTTTAAGTAAGTAAATGACACCGGAATCAACCCTCAGTCCACGGATATTCATGTTTTCCAGTTGGCTGCTCTATAGAATTATGCAACTGATAATCATAGAAACCAAAGACAACCGCAAAACACAATTTCAAAAAAAAATTGCAAATTTTAAAATGTAATATTAAGTAGTATATTGATGAAAGCAACAAACAAAAAAAAACTTTGCATGTAATGATATAAAAAGTATGCAGCCAAATTTTGAAAAATTTTGCATTTTAAAAATAATTGAATTTTGAGCTGGAAAATTTCTGAAATCGAATTATAATTACTATACTATTTCATGAAAAATTAATTTTTTTTGTTGATTTGATGAATCAAAAAAGCACAACAGAACTCTGTCACATTATACTTCGGCGACTTTTTAACTCACTTTTTTTATCTTTGAGTTGAAGATCAATCACTGAGCGCCACATATTTGCAAACTTTAAGACCCCATGCCAATCCAAAGTAAATACTATAAAAAGTAGCAAAATTTTTATTTTTGCTTCAAAAAGTCTTATCGAGG